>NC_090380.1:123916764-124055846 GCF_036365525.1 Heterodontus francisci | reverse complement strand
TTGAGACCACATCTGGAGTACTGTGTGCATTTTTGGCCTCCTTATCTGGGGAAGGATATTCTTGCATTGGAGGGAGTGCAAATAAGATTTACTAGGCTGATTCCTGGGATGGCAGGATTGACGTATGAGGAGAAATTGGATCGACTAGGCCTATATTCACTGGAGTTTAGAAGAATGAGGGGATCTCATAGAAACCTATAAAATTCTAACAGGACTAGACAGGCTAGATGCAGGAAGGATGTTTCCGATGGCTGGAGAGTCCCAGAACCAGGGGGTCACAGTCTCAGGATACAGGGAATGCTGTTTAGAACCGAGATGAGGACGAAATTTCTTCACTCAGAGGGTGGTGAACCTGTGGAATTCTCTACAGCAGAAGGCAGTGGAGGCTAAATCATTAAATATATTCAAGAAGAAGATAGATATATTAATGCCAAAGGGATCCAAGTGATATGGGGAGAAAGCGGGGAACAGGATACTGAATTAGACGATCAGCCATGATCTTTTTTGAATGGCAGAGCAGGCCCGAAGGGCTGAATGGCCTACTCCTCCGATTTTTTCTGTGTTTCTATGAGCTGGGATCTCTGAGCAGTCTCCTTGGATATTTCTGATCCCTTGTGGCTCCCTATTCATGCTATCAAAACGTTTGTAACAGTTAGTTACAGCACAGAAGGAGGCCATTCAGCCCATTGAGTCCATGCAAGTTCTTCATGGAACAGTCTAGTCAGTCCCACTCCCCCCACTGATTCCCATAGCCCTGCAAGTTTATTTCTCTCAATTGCCATCCTGTTTCCTTTTGAAGTCAGTGATTGTCCTCTGCTTCCACCACCCTCGTGGGCAGTGAATTCCAGGTCGTTACCACTCACTGCGTAAAAAAGTGCTTCCCTCACATTCCCCCTGCATCTCTTACCTTCAAACTGTGTCCCCTAGTCCTTGTATCATTTGTTAATGGGAACAGTTTTTCCTTGTCTAACTTATCTAAGCCTGTCAGAATCTTTTACGCTTCTATTAAATCTCCCCTTAATCTCCTTTGCTCCAGGGAGAACAAACCCAGCTTCTCCAACCTAACCTTGTAACTAAAATCCCCCATCCCTGGAACCATTCTGGTAAATCTCCTCTGCACCCTCTCAAGGACCCTCACATCCTTCCTGAAGTGTGACCAGAACTGGATGCAATACTCCAGTTGGGGCCTAAGTACACATTTTTAGCTATACAGTGAACTACACAGTTATAAAATCTCCCCTCTCCTCTGCTGCAGTGGAAATAGCCCCAGTATATCCCCTAAGAACTTTAGTTCCCTATTTCTGACAGCGCCCTCATGAACTAGGAACAAGAGTAAGCCATTCAGCCCAAGTCTATTCTGTCTGTATAATTTGCACTGTATTCTCTCTTAATGCTTAAATATGCTTTCTATAATGGGACCCAAAACTACACAGTCTCTAACTGTGGCCTGACCATTACCTTGTACAAGTGTATCAATATCTTTACCCTGTTTAGAAACCATTTTTTTTGTTGTTTTTATCTTTACACGTTCAGGTTCAGAGAATTCTGTATTTGAATCCCTAGATTTCATCCCCATCCTCCAGTGTTTTTCCATTAAAAATACTCTTCCATTTCTTATTTCTGTTCCCAAAATCTCTAACCTCATACGTGCTGGACCCTTTACTTTACATGTTGCCAACAAATTTCCCTCAGCCCAAGGGTGTCATGGCTATATATCCGATGTGAGGATCACCCGATGACCCTGGCTGACCTCACTGTGTCTCCGGCAACTTTCTGTTCACCGAGATGCACGTGACTGGGCCCGGTGGGGATTGGCCGAGCGCGATGGGCCAGGTGGGGGATTGGCCGAGCGCGATGGGCCCGACGGGGATTGGCCGAGCGCAATGGGCCCGGCGGGGATTGGCTGAGCGCGATGGGCCAGGTGGGGATTGGCCGAGCGCGATGGGCCAGGTGGGGGATTGGCTGAGCGCGATGGGCCCGGTGGGGATTGGCCGAGCGCGATGGGCCAGGTGGGGATTGGCCGAGCGCAATGGGCACGACGGGGATTGGCCGAGCGCAATGGGCCCGACGGGGATTGGCCGAGCGCGATGGGCCCGACGGGGATTGGCCGAGCGCAATGGGCCAGGTGGGGATTGGCCGAGCGCGATGGGCCCGACGGGGATTGGCTGAGCGCGATGGGCCCGGCAGGGATTGGCTGAGCGCAATGGGTCCCGACGGGGATTGGCCGAGCGCAATGGGTCCGACGGGGATTGGGCCGAGCGCAATGGGCCCGACGGGGATTGGCTGAGCGCGATGGGCCCGGTGGGGATTGGCTGAGCGCAATGGGTCCGACGGGGATTGGCCGAGCGCGATGGGCCCCGACGGGGATTGGCCGAGCGCGATGGGCCCGGTGGGGATTGGCCAGAGCGCAATGGGTCCAGCGGGGATTGGCTGAGCGTGATGGGCCCGACGGGGATTGGCCGAGCGCGATGGGCCCGACGGGGGATTGGCCGAGCGCGATGGGCCCGGTGGGGATTGGCCGAGCGCGATGGGGCCCGGTGGGGGATTGGCCGAGCGCGATGGGCCCGGTGGGGATTGGCCGAGCGCGATGGCCCCGGGTGGGGGATTGGCCAGAGCGCGATGGGGCCCGGTGGGGGATTGGCCGAGCGCGATGGGCCCGACGGGGATTGGCCGAGCGCAGCACTGAACTCCATGTCAGTGCTGTATATCTGATCAGAATGATGTGGAGGAGCAGCTTCATACAATTGTAAACACTGAAGCTGGATGGATAGTGTAAGGAGGTGATGGAAAGATGGGTGGATCACTTTGCCCTCTGAATATGAAAGCATTATTGCAGCGTGGTCGTGTTTTGAGGAAACTTTGCAGTGCACTATTGATAGTGTAATTAAAGCAAACATTTTAATTCGCAAATAATTGAAGCAGTGTAATTAACATGCAAAGTATTTCTCTCTCTCTTGCCACAGGTTTGTTAACAAGCTTTCCATTCCTCCAAACCACCCACATCTGCTTGTCTCCGGCTCAGGGGTAGGTTTTATTATTATTTATTTAGTGAATGCAAATCTCCGGAGCCAAGCGATAGCGGCATCATTTGCTGAGTTTAAGGTGATTAGTTCTCCACTTAGACTGTAGAGGGGACACTCCTCGGTAATGTGCAGCATTGTTCCTGTCTCTCCACCAATGCATAAGGGGTTTGTACTGAGGCCACAGCTGTGGTGATTGACTGCACAGGAGCCTGGCCTGTCCTGAACCTGTTTAACAAGGACCACTCTTGCCTTGGTAGTTCAAAGCCTGCCATTCAACAGATGGGGTTTGTCACAAGGAACTTGTCAGTGACTTCCCGTGTTTCTCATTCCTTGATCCAAAGGATGTCTGCTGGTAAATCTTGCTGAGGAAGGTTGCTCCATATGGGGCGCCGAGATGGAAGGTGGCAGTAGGTGAATTGAACATGTCACTATGCAGTGGTAAATGAGGTGCAACACGGATGGTTTCAACCAGCTTGTGGGTTTTGTCAGTCGGCAGATGTTTGGGGAAGTGATGTTTGTGAGGACAGGAAACCAAGGGAGGGGTGTTATGTGGAGGGTTCCAGTTATGATGTGCATTGTTGCATTCAATTGAGTATTAACAAGATGTGTGTGTGATGATCTCTGCCAGACAGGTGCACAGTACTCTGCTGCTGAGTATGATGGGGCAAGTGCTGAGGTCTGGAGTAGGTAATATTCGGGTAGGTAATATTGCCTCACTCTGGAGCACGTGCCTCACTTGTAATGCCACTTCTCATAATGCACGAGCAGTGTCGGCCTGGATTAAGTGCTCAAACCTCTGGATCGGAACTCGAACCCATGACCTTCTGACTGAGGCGAGGGTGTTACCAACTTAGTTGAGGATAACGCCTCAGATTAGAGTTATAGAGTTATACAGCACAGAAACGGGCCCTTCGGCCCACCGTGTCCGTGCCAGCCATCAAGCACCTAACTATTCTTATCCCGTTTTCCAGCACTTGGCCTGTAGCCTTGTATGCTATGACGTTTCAAGTGCTCATCTAAATACTTCTTAAATGTTGTGAGGGTTCTTGTCTCTACCACCTCTTCAGGCAGTGCGTTCCAGATTCCAACCATCCTCTGGGTGAAAACATTTTTCCTCGCATCTCCTCTAAACCTCCTGCCCCTTACCTTAAATCTATGCCCCCTGGTTATTGACTCCTTCGTTAAGGGTAAAAGTTTCTTCCTATCTAACCTATCAATGCCCCTCATAATTTTGTATACCTCAATCATGTCCCCCCTCAGCCTTCTCTGCTCTAAGGAAGACAACCCAAGCCTATCCAATCTCTCTTCATACCTGAAATGCTCCAGCCCAGGAAACATCCTGGTGAATCTCCTCTACACTCTCTCCAGTGCAATCACATCCTTCCTATAGTGTGGTGACCAGAACTGTACACAGTACTCCAGCTGTGGCCTAATTAGCATTTTATAGAGCTCCAGCATAACCTCCCTGCTCTTATATTCTATGCCCCAACTAATAAAGGCAAGTATCCCATATGCCTTCCTAACCACCTTATCTACCTGTGCTGCTGCCTTCAGTGATCTGTGGACAAGTACACCAAGGTCCCTCTGACCTTCTGTACTTCCTAGGGTCCTACCATCCATTGTATATTCCCTTGCCTTGTTAGTCCTCCCAAAATGCATCACCTCACACTTCTCAGGATTGAATTCCATTTGCTACAGCTCTGCCCATCTTACCAGTCCATCTATATCATCCTGTAATCTAAGGCTTTCCTCACTATTTATGACATCAGTTTTCGTGTCATCTGCGAACTTACTGATCATACCTCCTATATTCACGTCTACATCATTAATGTACACTACAAACAGCAAGGGTCCCAGCACCGATCCCTGCGGTATACCACTGTTCACAGGCTTCCACTCACAAAAACAACCCTTGACCATCACCCTCTGCTAATTATAACAATATTAGGCAGGAACTGAACAATTTAGATTGGGGGCGGCTGTTGGAGGGTAAATCAACATCTGACATGTGGGAGTCTTTCAAATATCAGTTGATTAGAATCCAGGACCACGTTCCTGTGAGGAAGAAGGATAAGTTTGGCAAGTTTCGGGAAGCTTGGATAACGAGGGATATTGTGAGCCTAGTCAAAAAGAAAAAGGAGGTATTCGTTAGGGCTGGAAGGCTAGGAACAGACGAAGCCCTTGAATATAAAGAAAGTAGGAAGGAACTTAAGCAAGGAGTCAGGAGGGCTAAAAGGGGTCATGAAAAGTCATTGGCAAAACAGGATTAAGGAGAATCCCAAGGCTTTTTATACATATATAAAGAGCAAGAGGGTAACCAGGGAAAGGGTTGGCCCACTCAAGGATGGGGGAGGGAATCTATGCGTGGAGCCAGAGGAAATGGGCGAGGTACTAAATGAGTACTTTGCATCAGTATTCACCAAGGAGAAGGACTTGGTGGACGATGAGTCCAGGGAAGGGAGTGGAGATAGTCTGGGTCATGTCGTTATCAAAAAGGAGGAGGTGTTGGGCATCTTGCAAAGCATTAAGGTAGATAAGTCCCCAGGGCCTGATGGGATCTACCCCAGAATACTGAGGCAGGCAAGGGAGGAAATTGCTGGGGCCTTGACTGAAATCTTTGTATCCTCATTGGCTACAGGTGAGGTCCCAGAGGACTGGAGAATAGCCAATGTTGTTCCTTTATTTTAGAAGGGTAGCAAGGATAATCCAGGAAATTATAGGCCGGTGAGCCTTACATCAGTGGTAGGGAAACTATTAGAGAGGATTCTTCGGGACAGGATTTACTCCCATTTGGAAACAAACAAACTTATTAGCGAGAGGCAGCATGGTTTTGTGAAGGGGAGGTCGTGTCTCACTAATTTGATTGAGTTTTTTGAGGAAGTGACAAAGATGATTGATGAAGGAAGGGCAGTGGATGTTATCTATATGGACTTCAGTAAAGCCTTTGACAAGGTCCCTCATGGCAGACTTGTATAAAAGGTGAAGTCACACGGGATCAGAGGTGAGCTGACAAGATGGATACAGAACTGGCTCGGTCATAGAAGACAGAGGGTAGCAGTGGAAGGGTGCTTTTCTGAATGGAGGGATGTGACTAGTGGTGTTCCGCAGGGATCAGTGCTGGGACCTTTGCTGTTTGTATTATATGTAAATGATTTGGAGGAAAATGTAGCTGGTCTGATTAGTAAGTTTGCAGACGACACAAAGGTTGGTGGAGTTGCGGACAGTGATGAGGATTGTCAGAGGATACAGCAGGATATAGATCGGTTGGAGACTTGGGCAGAGAAATGGCAGATGGAGTTTAATCCGGACAAATGTGAGGTAATGCATTTTGGAAGGTCTAATGCAGGTGGGAAACATACAGTAAATGGCAGAACCCTTAGGAGTATTGACAGGCAGAGAGATCTGGGCGTACAGGTCCACAGGTCACTGAAAGTGGCAATGCAGGTGGATAAGGTAGTTAAGAAGGCATATGGCATGCTTGCCTTCATCGGTCGGGGCATAGAGTATAAAAATAGGCAAGTCATGCTGCAGCTGTACAGAACTTTAGGTCGGCCACACTTAGAATATTGCGTGCAATTCTGTTCGCCACACTACCAGAAGGATGTGGAGGCTTTGAAGAGGGTACAGAAGAGGTTTACCAGGATGTTGCCTGGTCTGGAGGGCATTAGCAATGAGGAGAGGTTGGATAAACTCGGATTGTTTTCACTGGAACGATGGAGGTGGAGGGGCGACATGATAGAGGTTTACAAAGTTATGAGCGGCATGGACAGAGTGGATAGTCAGAAGCTTTTTCCCAGGGTGGAAGAGTCAGTTACTAGGGGACATAGGTTTAAGGTGAGAGGGGCAAAGTTTAGAGGGGATGTGCAAGGCAAGTTCTTTACACAGAGGGTGGTGAATGCCTGGAACTTGCTGCCGGGGGAGGTGGTGGAAGCAGGTACGATAGCGACGTTTAAGAGGCATCTTGACAAATACATGAATAGGAAGGGAATAGAGGGATACGGTCCCCGGAAGTGCAGAAGGTTTTAGTTTCGGCAGGCATCAAGATCGGCGCAGGCTTGGAGGGCTGAATGGCCTGTTCCTGTGCTGTACTGTTCTTTGTTCTCTGCCTCCTGCCACTAAGCCAATTTTGTATCCATTTTGCCAAATTGCCCTGGATCCCATGGGCTCTTACCTTCTTAACCAATCTCCCATGCAGGACCTTATCAGAAGCCTTACTGAAGTCCATGTAGACTACATCAACTGCTTTACCCTCATCTACACATCTAGTCACCTCCTCGAAAAATTCAATCAAGTTAGTTAGACACGATCTTCCCCTGACAAAGCCATGCTGACTATCCCTGATTATTCCCTGCCTCTCCAAGTGGAGATTAATCCTGTCCCTCAGAATGTTTTCCAGTAGTTTCCCAACCACTGATGTTAGACTCACTGGCCTGTAATTACCTGGTTTATCCCTGCTACCCTTCTTGAATAATGGTACCACATTCGCTGTCCTCCAGTCCTCTGGCACTTCTCCTGTGGCCAGAGAGGATTTGAAAATTTGTGTCAGAGCCCCTGCTATCTCCTCCCATGCCTCACATAACAGCCTGGGATACATCTCATCTGGGTCTGGGGATTTATCCACTTTTAAGCCCGCTAAAACAGCTAATACGTCCTCCCTTTCAATACTAATATGTTCAAGTAAATCACAATCCCCCTCCCTGATCTCTACACCTACATCGTCCTTTTCCATAGTGAACACAGATGCAAATTAATCATTTAAAACCTTACCTAAGTCCTCCGGCTCCACACACACATTGCCACTTAGGTCCCTAATGTAAAAGACTTGTTCCAGAATGTGACGGATGGTATTAAAGGGGAGAGTAGTTGTACGGACACAGATGGCGAGTGAATCAAAATCACCGGGGAGGTGGTGGCGTAGTGTTATTATCACTGGACTAGTAACCCAGAGACCCAGGGTATTGCTCTGGGGACATGGGTTCAAATCCCACCACAGCAGAAGGTGGAGTTTGAATTCAATTAATAAATCTGGAATTAAAAAGCTAGTTTAATGATGGCTGTGAAACCATTGTCGATTGTTGTAAAAACCCATCTGGTTCACTGATGTCCTTTTAGGGAAGGAAATCTGCTGTCCTTACCTAGTCTGGCCGACATGTGACTCCAGACCCACAGCAATGTGGTTAACTCTTACATGCCCTCTGAAATGGCCGAGCAAGCCATTCAGTTGTATCTAACCACTACAAAGTCAATAGAAAGCAATGAAACCGGACGGACCACCCGGCACCGGCCTAGGCACCGGAAACGACAACGGCAAACCCAGCCCTGTCGACCCTGCAAAGTCCTCCTTACTAACATCTGGGAGCTTGTGCCAAAGTGGGAGAGTTGTCCCACAGACTAGTCAAGCAACAGCATGACATGGTCATACTCACAGAATCATACCTTCCAGACAATGTCCCAGACGCTGCCATCACCATCCCTGGGTATGTCCTGTCCCACCGGCAGGACAGACCTGGCAGAGGTGGTGGCACAGTGGTATAAAGTAGGGAGGGAGTTGCCCTGGGAGTCCTCAACATCGACTCCGGACCCCATGAAGTCTCATGGCATCAGATCAAACATGCACAAGGAAACCTCCTGCTGATTACCACCTACCGCCCTCCCTCAGCTCATGAGTCAGTACTCCTCCATGTGGCAAAAGCACAAAATGTACTCTAGGTGGGGGACTTCAATGTCCATCACCAAGAGTGGCTCGGTAGCACCACTACTGGCCGAGTCCTAAAGGACATATCTGCTAGACTGAATCTGCGGCAGGTGGTGAGGGAACCAATAAGAGGGGAGAACATACTTGACTTCGTCCTCACCAATCTGCCTGCCGCAGATGCCTCTGTCCATGACAGTATTGGCAGGAGTGACCACCACACAATCGTCGTGGAGACGAAGTCCCACCTTCACATTGAAGATATCGTCCATCGTGTTGTGTGGCACTAAAACCGTGCTAAATGGGATAGATTTCGAACAGATCTAGCAATGCAAAACTGGGCATCCATGAAGTTCTGTGGGTCATCAGCAGCAGAATTGTACTCGACCACAATCTGTAACCTCATGGCCTGGCATATCCCCCACTCTACCATTACCATCAAGCCAGGAGACCAACCCTGGTTCAACGAAGAGTGCAGGAGGGCATGCCAGGAGCAGCACCAGGCATACCTCAAAATGAGGTGTCAACCTGGTGAAGCTACAACACAGGACTATCTGCGTGCCAAACTGTGTAAGCAGCATGTGATAGACAGAGCTAAGCAATCCCATAACCAACGGATCAGATCTAAGCTCTGCAGTCCTGCCACATTCAGCTGTGAATGGTGGTGGACAATTAAACAACTAACTGGAGGAGGAGGCTCCACAAATATCCCCATCCCCAATGATGGGGGAGCCCAGCACATCTGTGCGAAAGATGAGGCTGTAGCATTTGCAAGAATCTTCAGCCAGAAATGCCGAGTTGATGATCCATCTCGGCCTCCTCCTTAAGTCCCCAACATCACAGATGCCAGTCTTCAGCCAATTCGATTCACTCTGCGTGATATCAAGAAACAATTGAAGGCACTGGATACTGCAAAAGCTATGGGCCCTGACAATATTCCGGCAATAGTACTGAAGACCTGTGCTCCGGAACTTGCCGTGCCCTGAGCCAAGCTGTTCCAATACAACTACAACACTGGCATCTACCCTGCAATGTGGAAAATTGCCCAGGTATGTCTTGTGCACAAAAAGCAGGACAAGTCCAACCCGGCCAATTACCGTCCCATCAGCCTACTCTCAATCATCAGTAAAGTGATGGAAGGTGTCATCAACAGTGCCATCAAGTGGCACTTGCTTAGCAATAACCTGCTCAGTGACGCTCAGTTTGGGTTCCGCCAGGGCCACTCAGCTCCTGACCTCATTATAGCCTTAGTTCAAACATGGACAAAAGAGCTGAACTCCAGAGGTGAGAGTGACTGCCCTTGACATCAAGGCAGCATTTGACCATGTATGGCATCAAGGAGCCCTTGCAAAACTGAGGTCAATGGGAATCAAGGGGGAAACTCTGCTGGCGAGAGTCATACCTAGCGCAAAGGAAGCTGGTTGTGGTTGTTGGAGGTCAATCAGCTGAGCTCCAGGACATCACTGCAGGAGTTCCTCAGGGTAGTGTCCTGGGCCCAACCATCTTCAGCTGCTTCATCAATGACCTTCCTTCAATCGTAAGGTCAGAAGTGGGGATGTTCGCGCCACACAAGTGCCAGGCAATGACCATCTCCAACAAGAGAGAATCTAACCTTCTCCCTTTGACGTTCAATGGCATTACCAATGCTGAATCCCCCACTATCAACATCCTGGGGGCTACCATTGACCAGAAACTGAACAGGAGTAGCCATATAAATACCGTGGCTACAAGAGCAGGTCAGAGGCTGGGAATTCTGCAGCGAGTAACTCACCTCCTGTCTCCCCAAAGCCTGTCCACCATCTACAAGGCACAAGTCAGGAGTGTGATGGAATACTCTCCACTTGCTTGGATGGGTGCAGCTCCAACAACACTCAAGAAGCTCGACACTATCCAGGACAAAGCAGCTCGCTTGATTGGCACCCCATCTACTAACATTCACTCCCTCCACCACTGACGCACAGTGGCAGCAGTGTGTACCATCTACAAAATGCACTGCAGCAATGCACCAAGGCCCCTTGGACAGTACCTTCCAAACCTGCGACCTCTACCCAACATGGCCTGCAGCAGTTCAAGAGGGCAGCTCACCATCACCTTCTCGAGGGCAATTAAGGATGGGCAATAAATACTGGCCTAGCCAGCGATGCCCACATCCCATGAATGAATAAAAAAAAAGCAAAAGGTATGGGTGAGTTGATTTTTTTTTTTTGATCTTGCAGTGCTCCTGAGATTTGTGTTGTAATCTCATTTGTTCTCCATTCCTACAAATGAAGAATTGGGCACAAGGAAAATTATATTGAATGTTAATAGCAAATTTGGGAGGGGAGGGGCAGTGAGGTAGCAGATACAGTGCAGAGATATATGAAGAATTTTTGATCAAGGACAGTAAAAGGAAGTGCACCTTTAAATGATAAAAGCTAAGAATGAAGGACAGTGCAAGCAGTGTGCAGGGAAATAAGGCTATAGAAAGGCGATGGATTCTGGGTTTTATACACGGCAGTGAGTACACAAGGAAGGAGGTTGAATTTGTACAAGCTATTGGTTGGACTGAAGCTGGAGTCTCGTGTGCTGTTCTAGGTACCCCATAGTAGGGAGAATATTAGAGTCATGGGAATGGAACAGTGAAGGTTCACTAAAATGGACCAAGAATGAAAGGATATAATTAGAGAGAGGCTCAAAAAATTAGAGGTTTTCTCATTTGAATAGAGAAAGTTAAGGGGTAGCGGGAATTGAAGAGTTTTTCAAAATAATGAAAGTTAAATTTTGACAAGATAAATAGTGAGAGATTGTTTCAGTAACTAGCAGCACAGATTGAGGATTCTCATTGGTTAGTGAATCAGTCACTCGCAGCACAGCCTGAATATACAAATGTGAATTAGGAGCAGGAGTAGGCCATTCGGCCCCTTCAAGCCTGCTCCACCATCTGATTGTGTCCTCAATTCCACTTTCCTGCCTACCCCAGATACCCTTCGACTCCCTTGTTCGTCAACAATTTATCTACTTCTGCCTTAAAAATATTAAATGACCCTGCCTCCACTGCTCTCTGGGGAAAAGAGTGTCAAAGACGCTTGACCCTCAGAGAAAAGATTTCTCCTCATCTCCATCTTCAATAGGTTGTAAACTGTGTCCCCTAGTCCTAGTCTCTCCCACAAGGGGAAACATCCTTCCAGTATCCCGTCTGTCAAGTCCCCTCAGGATCTTATGTTTCAATAAGATATCTCTCATTCTTCTAAATGCAAATGGATACAGGCCCAACCTGTCCAATCTTAAGATAACCACCCTCACCCCCCACCCCCCACCCTAGCCCAGGTATCAGTCGAGTGGACCTTGTCTGAAGTGCTTCTAATGCAATTATATCCTTTAAGTAAGGAGATCAAAACTGTACACAGTACTTCAGATGTGGTCTCACCAATACCCTATACAACTGTAGCAAAACATCCGTACCTTTATATTCCATTCCCTTTGCAATAAACAACAAAATTACATTTACTTTCCTAATCACTTGATGTATCTCCAAACTAGCCTTTTGTGATGCGTTTACCAGGACACCCTTATCTCTATAACTCAGAGTTCTGCAATCTCTCTCTATTTAAATAGTATGCAGCTTTTCTATTCTTCCAGCCAACGTGGACAATTTCACATTTTCCCACATTATACTTTCCTATCCTGAGTGGTGTGAAACAGGGCTGTGTTCTCGCACCCACACTTTTTGGGATTTTCTTCTCCCTGCTGCTTTCACATGCGTTCAAATCTTCTGAAGAAGGAATTTTCCTCCACACAAGATCAGGGGGCAGGTTGTTCAACCTTGCCCGTCTAAGAGCGAAGTCCAAAGTACGGAAAGTCCTCATCAGAGAACTCCTCTTTGCTGACGATGCTGCTTTAACATCTCACACTGAAGAATGCCTGCAGAGTCTCATCGACAGGTTTGCGTCTGCCTGCAATGAATTTGGCCTAACCATCAGCCTCAAGAAAACGAACATCATGGGGCAGGATGTCAGAAATGCTCCATCTATCAATATTGGCGACCACTCTCTGGAAGTGGTTCAAGAGTTCACCTACCTAGGCTCAACTATCACCAGTAACCTGTCTCTAGATGCAGAAATCAACAAGCGCATGGGTAAGGCTTCCACTGCTATGTCCAGACTGGCCAAGAGAGTGTGGGAAAATGGCGCACTGACACGGAACACAAAAGTCCGAGTGTATCAGGCCTGTGTCCTCAGTACCTTGCTCTACGGCAGCGAGGCCTGGACAACGTATGCCAGCCAAGAGCGACGTCTCAATTCATTCCATCTTCGCTGCCTTCGGAGAATACTTGGCATCAGGTGGCAGGACTATATCTCCAACACAGAAGTCCTTGAAGCGGCCAACACCCCCAGCTTATACACACTACTGAGTCAGCGGCGCTTGAGATGGCTTGGCCACGTGAGCCACATGGAAGATGGCAGGATCCCCAAAGACACATTGTACAGCGAGCTCGCCACTGGTATCAGACCCACCGGCCGTCCATGTCTCCGCTATAAAGACGTCTGCAAACGCGACATGAAATCCTGTGACATTGATCACAAGTCGTGGGAGTCAGTTGCCAGCGTTCGCCAGGGCTGGCGGGCAGCCATAAAGACAGGACTAAATTGTGGCGAGTCGAAGAGACTTAGTAGTTGGCAGGAAAAAAGACAGAGGCGCATGGGGAGAGCCAACTGTGCAACAGCCCCGACAAACAAAATTCTCTGCAGCACCTGTGGAAGAGCCTGTCACTCCAGAATTGGCCTTTATAGCCACTCCAGGCGCATATCCATTGTCTCTCGAGATAAGGAGGCCCAAAAGGACTCCAACTGCCAAATTATTTTTACCACTCACTTAACCTATCTATATTTCTTTGCAGACTCCTTATGTCCTCTTCACAACTTACTCTCCCACCTATCTTTTGGTCATCAAATTTAGCAACTATACCTTCGGTGCCTTCATCCAAGTCATTTATATAAAACTAAAAAGTTGAGGCCCCAGCACTGATCCCTGTGGCACACCACTCATCACATCTTGCCAAACAGAAAATGACGCATTTATGCCGACTCTCTGTTTCCTGTTAGCTAACCAATCTTCTAACCATGAGCTCTTATTTTGTTTAGTAACCTTTGATGTGGCACCTTGTCATATGCCTTCTGGAAATCTAAGTACAACACATCCACAGGTTCTCCTTTATCTGTGTTTTGTTGCTTCCTCAAAGAAGTCCAATAAATTAGTTAAACGCCATTTTCCTTTCATAAAACCATGTTGACTCTGCCTGATTGCATTGAGATTTTTTAAGTGCCTCGCTATAACCTCCTTAATAATAGATTCCAGCATTTTCCCTATTTTTTTTAAATATTCATTCATAGGATGTGGGCGACGCTGGCTGGGCCAGCATTTACTGCCCATCCTTAATTGCCCTTGAGAAGGTGGTGGTGAGTTGCTTTCTTGAACCGCTGCAGTCCATGTGGGGTAGGTACACCCACAGTGCTGTTAGGAAGGGAGTTCCAGGATTTTGACCCAGTGACAGTGAAGGAACGGCGATATAGTTCCAAATCAGGATGGTGTGGGACTTGGAGGGGAACTTGCAGGTGGTGGTGTTCCCATGTATTTGCTGCCCTTGTCCTAGGTGGTAGAGGTCGCGGGTTTGGAAGGTGCTGTCTGAGGAGCCTTGGTGCATTGCTGCAGTGCATCTTGTAGATGGTGCACACTGCTGCCACTGTGTGTCAGTGGTGGAGGGAGTGAATGTTTGTAGATGGGGTGCCAATCAAGCGGGCTGCTTTGTCCTGGATGGTTCCGAGCTTCTTGAGTATTGTAGGAGCTGCACCCATCCAGGCAAGTGGAGAGTATTCCATCACACTCCTGCGGGGGGGGGCAGTGGCGTAGTGGTAATGTCACTGGGCTGTTATCCCAGAGGCCCAGGCTAATGCTCTGGGGACGTGGGTTCGAATCCCACCACAGCAGATGGTGAAATTTGAATTCAATTAATAAATCTGGAATTAAAAAGCTAGTCTAGTGTGACCATGAAGCCATTGTTGATTGTTGTAAAAAGCCATCTGGTTCACTAATGTCCTTTCGGGAAGGAAATCTGCCGTCCTTACCTGGTCTGGCCTACATGTGACTCCAGATCCACAGCAATGTGGTTGACTCTTAAAATGCCCTTTGAAATGGCCACTCAGTTCAAGGGCAAATAGGGATGGGCAATAAATGCTGGCCTAGCCAGCGACGCCCACATCCCATGAACAAATAAAAAAAAACTCCTGACTTATGCCTTGTAGATGGTGGACAGGCTTTGGGGAGTCAGGAGGTGAGTTACTCGCTGCAGGATTCCTAGCCTCTGACTGCTCTTGTAGCCACAGTATTTATATGGCTACTTCAGTTCAGTTTCTGGTCAATGCTAACCCCCAGATGTTGATAGATGTTATGACAGATGTTAAGCTAACTGGCCTGTAGTTTCCTGATTTCTGTCTGTCTCCTTCCTTGAATAGAGGAGTCACATTTGCTACTTTCCAGTCTGATGGGACCTTTCCAGAATCTAGGGCATTTTGGAAAATTAAAACCAACGCATCTACAAAATCATTGACACTTTTAAGACCCTAGGATGAAGTCCATCAGGGTCCTGGGAACTTGTCAGCCTTTAGTTCTAATAATTTTCTAATAATTAACCGTTTCCCTGGTGATTGTAATTGTTTTAAGTTCCTCCCTCCCTTTCACCTTCTGATTCACAATTATTTCTGGGATGAGTGAAGACTGTTGTGAAATATCACTTCAATTCATCCGCCATCTCATTTTCCATTATTAACTCCCCATTCTCACTCTCTCGCAGACCAATGCTCACTTTACTTTTTTCCTTTTTAAATACTGTAGAAACTGATATTTGTAGCTAGGTTTCTTTTGTACTCTAATTTCTCCCTTCTTATTAAGCTTTTAGTCATTGGACAGAATATAAAAAACAGCAATCATGATCTGCCTCATCTTTGTGAAATTATATGCTTTTTGTTTCAATTTGATACTATCTTTAACTTCCTTAGTTAGTCACGGATGGAGTGTCCTTCCCTTAGAGTCTTTCTTTCTCACTGGCATGTATCTTTTCTGAGTATTCTGAAATATCTCCTTAAATATCTGCTGCAGCATCTCTATTGAACTATCCCTTAACCTAATTTGCCAGTTTACTTTAGCCAGCTCTGCCTTCATGCCCTTATAATTGCTCCTATTTAAGTTTAAAACACTAGCCTTAGATTAGCCCTTCTCTCAAACTGAATGTGAAATTCCATGATATTATGATCATTGCTACCTAGGGGTACCTTCACTATGAGGTCATTAATTAATCTTGTCTCATTGCACAGTACCAGATCTAGTATAGCCTGCTCTCTGGTTGTGTCTAGAATGTGCTGCTCCAAGAAACTGTCCAGAAAACACTCTCTAAACTCATCATCCAGGCTACCTTTGCCAATCTGATTTGTCTAATCTATCTGTAGATTAAAATCACCCATGATTATCGTTATACCTTACTCACAAGTCACCATTATTTCATCCCGTATACCCCGTCCAACAGAGTGGTTATTGTTGTGGGGCCTGTAACCACTCCCACAAGTAACTTCTTACTTTTACTGTTACTCATCTCTACCCAAACTGATTCTACATTTTGATCTCCAAAACTAAGGCCATCTCTGTCTATTGTACCAATGTCATCCTTAATTAACACAGCTACCCCTCCAATTTTTCCGAGCTTCCTGTCCTTCCTACATGTCAGGTACCCTTGAATATTCAGGTCCCAGCCTTTGTCATCTTGCAGCCATGTCTCTGTAATGGCTACCAGATCATACTATTTGCGTTGTCATCTGCTTTGTTATGTTTAGTTTAGTTTTAGTTTAGAGATACAGGCCCTTCGGCCCACCGAGTCTGTGCCGACCATCAACCACCCATTTATACTAATCCTACACTAATTCCATATTCCTATCACATCCCCAATTGTCCCTATATTTCCCTACCACCTACCTATACTAGGGGCAATTTATAATGGCCAATTAACCTATCAACCTGCAAGTCTTTGGCTGTGGGAGGAAACCGGAGCACCCGGCGAAAACCCACGCAGACACAGGGAGAACTTGCAAACTCCACAGAGGCAGTACCCAGAATTGAACCCGGGTCGCTGGAGCTGTGAGGCTGCGGTGCTAACCACTGCGCCACTGTGCCGTGTATTCAGATACAGAGTCTTTAATTCTGTCCTTTTACTATTTTTGTAATCTCTCGTCTTATCTGCTGGTGCATTCTTAGGTTTGTACACTCTGTCCCTTCCTGCCACCATCTTATCATTTCCCTATTGTTCTCTTGCCTTGCCGTCTCTACTTAATTTATCACCTCTCAATTCGGATCCCCTGCCCCAACTATTTAGTTTAAAGCTCTCTGTACTGCCCACTAATACGACACGCCAGTAAAATAGTTTAGTTTAGAGATACAGCACTGAAACAGGCCCTTCGGCCCACCGAGTCTGTGCCGACCATCATAATACTCCCAGCATGGTTGAGGTGAAGACTATCCCAATAGTATAGCTCCCACTTTCCCTAGTACTGGTGCCAGTGCCCCACAAATCAAAACCCATTTCTCCCACATCAATCTTTGAGCCACGCATTTAACTCTCTGATCTTAGTTACCCTACTCCAATCTGTTCATGCCTCAGGTAATAAGCCGGAGATTATTACCTTTGAGTTCTGATTTTTACTTTAGATCCCAGCTGCTCATACTCCCTATGCAGAACCTCTTTCCTAGTTCTACCTGTGGCATTGGTACCCAAGTGGACCACGACCACTAAATCCTCCCACTCCCACTGTAAGTCTGTTTCTGTTTACTCCCCCTGCTTGAATGGCTTCCTATACCATGGTCAGTCTGCTCATCCACACTGCAGCTCCTGTTTTTATCCATACAGATTGCAAGAACTGCAAAGCTAAAATCATAAAAAAGTTCCAGCACAGAAGGAGGCCATTCAGCCCATCGTGTCTGCACCAGCTGAAAAAGCTAGCCGCCGAATCTAATCCCGCCTTCCAGCACCTGGTCCGTAGCCTTGCAGGTTACAGCACTTCAGGTGCATGTCCTTTTACTAGGTACCTTAGACGATTGCAAAGGCTGACGCTCGTCCACTTCTACATTCTGGGTCCCCGTACCTGCCTCACTTGCAGTCATACCCTCCTGTCCCTGAACCAAATCAGAAGACCTTATCTTAAGGGGTGTGACTGCCTCCTGGTACAAAGTGTCAGTGTTGAGAGTTATAACTGGAACATGGGAACAGGAGTAGGCCATTGAGCCTGCGCCGCCCTTCAGTACGATCATGGCTGATCATCCCCTTCAATGCCTTTTTCCCGCAGTATGCCCATATCCTTTTATGTCACTGGTATTTAGAAATCTGTCAACCTCTGCTTTAAACATACTCAATGGCTGAGCTTCCACAGCCCTCTGGGGTAGAGAATTCCAAAGATCCGCAACCCTCTGAGTAAAGAAATCTTTCCTTATCTCGGTCCTAATCTCTGAGAAGTGCAAGAACAATAGGGCAGTAATAGGGAATTTTAATTATCCCAATATTAACTGGGATAGTTTTAGTTTGAAAGGAATTGAAGGAGCAGAATTCCTGAGGTACATTCAGGAGAACATTTTTGCCCAGTATGTAGCAAATCCAACAAGAGGGGGCGCAGTTTTAGACTTAGTTTTAGGAAATGAAGATGGGCAGGTGGAAGGAGTGGCAGTGGGAGAGCATTTTGGTGATAGTGATCATAATTCAGACAGTTTTAACATAATTATGGAAAAGAACAGAGAGAGAACAGGAGTTAGAATTCTCAATTGGGGCAAGGCCAATTTTACTAAACTGAGGAGTGATTTAGTGAAAGTGGACTGGAAACAGCTACTTGAAGGTAGATCAGTGTCAGAACAGTGGGAGGCATTCAAAGGGGGAGATTCAAGGGGCTCAGAGTAAACATGTACCCACAAAGAAAAAGGGTGAGACGGCCAAATCTAGAACCCCATAGATGTCAAGGAATCTACAGGGTAAGATAAGGCAGAAAAGGAAAGCTGATGTCCGACACCGGGAACTGTTACTTAGAAAGGCACAGGTTAATCAAGGATAGTCAGCATGGATTTGTTAAGGGAAGATTTGTTTAACTATCCAAAGGATCATCCTCCGCCATTTCCACCACCTCCAGCCTGATGCCACGACCAAACGCATCTTCTCCTCCTCTCCCCTGTCAGCATTCCGAAGGGATCGTTCTCTCCGCGACACCCTGGTCCACTCCTCTATTACCCCCACCACCTTAGTCCCCTTTTCACGGCACCTACCCCTGCAATCGCAGGAGGTGTAAAACCTGCCCATTTACCTCCTCTCTCTTCACTATCCCAGGCCCCAAACACTCCTTTCAGGTGAAGCAGCGATTTACTTGTACTTCTTTCAATGTAGTATACTGTATTCGCTGCTCACAGTGTGGTCTCCTCTACATTGGAGAGACCAAGCGCAGACTGGGTGACCGCTTTGCTGAACACCTCCGCTCAGTCCGCAAGCAGGGCCCTGATCTTCTGGTTGCTTGCCATTTCAACACTCCCCCCTGCTCTCATGCTCACATCTCTGTCCTGGGCTTGCTGCAGTGTTCCAGCGAACATCAACGCAAGCTCGAGGAACAGCAACTCATCTACCGATTAGGCACACTACAGCCTGCCGAACATTGAGTTCAATAATTTCAGAGCATAACGGGCCCCCCATTTCACTTTTATTTTTAGTTTTTCATTTTTAATATTTTTTTGTTTATTTTATTTTATTTCATCTTAGTTTGTTCAGTTTGCTTACCCACTGTTTTTTTTTCATGTTTGAACTTGCGGCTGTTCAGTTTTCAGTCCGTTAACACCCTATCTGTACTAATGCTTTGTCTTTCAACACACCATTAACATATTGTTTGCCTTTGCTCCATGACCTTCTGGTCAGTTATTCTGTGACCTTGTCCTATCTACACCTCCTTTGTGATCTCTTGCCCCACCCCTGCTTTACTTGCTTATAACCTTTTAACTGAAGAATTTAGATTGAGGGCGGCTGTTTGAGGGTAAATCAACATCTGACATGTGGGAGTCTTTCAAACGTCAGTTGATTAGAATCCAGGACCAGCATGTTCCTGTGAGGAAGAAGGATAAGTTTGGCAAGTTTCGGGAACCTTGGATAACGCGGGATATTGTGAGCCTAGTCAAAAAGAAAAAGGAAGCATTCATAAGGGCTGGAAGGGAGGGAACAGACGAATCCCGTGAGGAATATAAAGACAGTAGGAAGGAACTTAAGCAAGGAGTCAGGAGGGCTAAAAGGGATTATGAAAAGTCATTGGCAAACAGGATTAAGGAAAATCCCAAGGATTTTTATACGTATATAAAGAGCAAGAGGGTAACTAGGGAAAGGGTTGGCCTACTCAAGGACAGAGAAGGGAATCTATGTGTGGAGCCAGAGGAAATGGGTGAGGTACTAACTGAGTACTTTGCATCAGTATTCACCAAAGAGAAGGACTTGGTGGATGATGAGCCTAGGGAAGGGAGTGTAGATGGTCTCAGTCATCTCGTTATCAAAAAGGAGGAGGTGTTGGGAGTCTTGCAAAGCATTAAAGTAGATAAGTCCCCAGGGCCTGATGGGATCTACCCTCGAATACTGAGGGAGGCAAGGGAAGAAATTGCTGGGGCCTTGACAGAAATCTTTGCATCCTCATTGGCTACAGGTGAGATCCCAGAGGACTGGAGAATAGCCAATGTTGTTCCTTTGTTTAAGAAAGGTAGCAAGGATAATCCAGGAAATTATAGGCCGGTGAGCCTTACGTCAGTGGTAGGGAAACTATTGGAGAGAATTCTTCGGGACTGGATTTACTCCCATCTGGAAACAAATGGACTTATTAGCAAGAGGCAACATGGTTTTGTGAAGGGGAGGTCGTATCTCACTAATTTGATTGAATTTTTTGAGGAAGTGATGAAGATGATTGATGAAGGAAGGGCAGTGGATGTTATCTATATGGACTTCAGTAAAGCCTTTGACAAGGTCCCTCATGGCAGACTTGTACAAAAGGTGAAGTCACACGGGATCAGAGGTGAGCTGGCAAGATGGATGCAGAACTGGCTCGGTCATAGAAGACAGAGGGTAGCAGTGGAAGGGTGCTTTTCTGAATGGAGGGATGTGACTAGTGATGTTCTGCAGGGATCAGTGCTGGGACCTTTGCTGTTCGTAGTATATATAAATGATTTGGAGGAAAATGTAGCTGGTCTGATGAGTAAGTTTGCGGACGATACAAAGGTTGGTGCAGTTGCGGACAGTGATGAGGATTGTCAGAGGATACAGCAGGATATAGATCGGTTGGAGACTTGGGCAGAGAAATGGCAGATGGGGTTTAATCCGGACAAATGTGAGGTAATGCATTTTGGAAGGTCTAATACAGGTGGGAAGTATACAGTAAATGGCAGAACCCTGAGGAGTATTGACAGGCAGAGAGATCTGGGCGTACAGGTCCACAGGTCACTGAAAGTGGCAACACAGATGGATAAGTTAGTCAAGAAGGCATACGGCATGCTTGCCTTCATCGGTCGGGGCATAGAGTATAAAAATTGGCAAGTCATGCTGCAACTGTACAGAACTTTAGTTCGGCCGCACTTAGAATATTGCGTGCAATTCTGGTCGCCACGCTACCAGAAGGGCGTGGAGGCTTTGGAGAGGGTACAGAAGAGGTTTACCAGGATGTTGCCTGGTCTGGAGGGCATTAGCTATGAGGAGAGGTTGGATAAACTCGGATTGTTTTCACTGGAACGACGGAGGTGGAGGGGCGACATGATAGAGGTTTACAAAGTTCTAAGCGGCATGGACAGAGTGGATAGTCAGAAGCTTTTTCCCAGGGTGGAAGAGTCAGTTACTAGAGGACATAGGTTTAAGGTGCGAGGGGCAAAGTTTAGAGGGGATGTGCAAGGCAAGTTCTTTACACAGAGGGTGGTGAGTGCCTGGAACTTGTTGCTGGGGGAGGTGGTGGAAGCAGTTACCATCGAGACTTTTAAGAGGCATCTTGACAAATACATGAATAGGATGGGAATAGAGGGATACGGACCCCGGGAATGCAGAAGGTTTTAATTTAGGCAGGCATCAAGATCGGCGCAAGCTTGGAGGGCCGAATGGCCTGTTCCTGTGCTGTACTGTTCTTTGTTCTTTTTGTTTATTTGTAATATTTGCTAGTTCTGAAGGCTCACTGACCTGAAACGTTAACTCTGCTTCTCTCTACACAAATGCTGCCAGACCTGCTGAGTATTTCCAGCATTTCTTGTTTTTATTTCAGATTTCCAGCATCCGCAGTATTTTGCTTTTATCGTGTTTAACCAACTTGATCAAATATTTGAAGCAGTAATAAGGAAGCTAGATGAGGGTAGTGCAGTTGAGGTCTACATGGATTTTTAGCAAGGCTTTTGACAAGGTCCCACATGGCAGACTGGTTTAAAAAATAAAATCCCATGGGAACACCACCACCTGCAAGTTTCCCTCCAAGTCACACACCATCCTGACTTGGAATTATATCACTGTTCCTTCACTGTCGCTGGGTCAAAATCCTGGAACTCCCTTCCTAATAGCACTGTGGATGTACCTACCCCACATGGACTGTAGCGGTTCAAGAAGGCAGCTCACCACCACCTTCTCAAGGGCAATTAAGGATGGGCAATAAATGCTGGCCTGGCCACATCCCATGAATGAATAAAACAAAAGATCCAGGGAAATGCAGCAGAGTGGATACAAAATTGACTCAGTGGCAGGAAACAAAGGGTAATTGTTGGCGGGTGTTTTAGCGACTGGAGGGCTGTTTCCAGTGGCGTTCCACAGGGCTCAGTACTGGGTCCCCTGCTTTTTGTGGTGTATATTAACAATTTGGACGTAAATGTAGGGGGCATGATCAAGAAGTTTGCAGACGACACAAAGTTTGGCCGTGTGGTAGATAGCGAGGAGGATAGCTGTCGGCTGCAGGAAGATATTGATGGTCTGGTCAGATGGGCAGAAAAGTGGCAAATGGAATTCAACCTGGAGAAGTGTGAGGTGATGTATTTGGGGAGGTCAAACAAGGCAAAGGAATACACGATTAATGGGAAAATACTGAGAAGTGTAGAGGAAGTGAGGGACCTTGGAGTAAATATCCACAGATCCCTGAAGGTAGCAGGACAGGTCGATCAGGTTAAGAAGGCAAATGGAATCCTTTCCTTAATTAACTGAGGTATAGAATACAAGAGCAGAGAGATTATGCTGGAACTGTATAACTCATTGGTTGGGCCACAACTTGAGTACTGTGTGCAGTTCTGGTCACCTCATTACAGAAAGGATGTAATTGCACTGGAAAGGGTACAGGGGAGATTTATGAGGATGTTGCCAGGACTGGAAAATGCAGCTATGAGGAAAGATTGGATAGGCTGGGGTTGTTCTCCTTGGAACAGAGAAGAGATCTGATTGAAATGTACAAAATTTTGAGGGGCCTGGATAGAGAGGTGAAGGCTCTATTCACCTTAGCAGAGAGATCAGTGATGAGGGGGCATAGATTTCAAGTGATCGGTAGAAAATTTAGAGGGGAGATGAGGAAAAACATTTTCACCCAGAGGGTGGTGGGGGTCTGGAACTCACTGCCTGAAAGGGTAGTTGAAGCAGAGACCCTCAACTCATTCAGAAGGATTCTGTGTGTACACCTGAAGTGCCGTAATCTGCAGGGCTGTGGACCAAATGCTGGACAGTGGGATTAGAATAGGTGGATTGTTTTTTGGCCGGCACAGACACAATGGGCCAAGTGGCCTCTTTCTGTGCCTTGAATTTTCTATGATTCTAAGTGGCTTCCCCCTTATTATGAAATTGTTTCCCCTGGTTCGAGACTCCCCAACCAGGGGAAACATCTTAGCTTCATCGACCCTGTCTATCCCTTTAAGTATTTTGTTCGATTCAATGAGATCACCTCTCATTCTTTGAAACTCTAGAGAAAAAAGGCCCAGTTTCCCCAATCTCTCTTCATAGAACAGTCCCGCCATCCTGGGAACAAGACTGGTGAACCTTTTGGTTACTGAGTCAGTAACTAGCAGCACAGGTTGAAGGTTATCACTGGTTAGTGAATCAGTAACTAGCAGCACAGATTGAGGGTTATCACTGGTCAGTGATTCAGTAACTAGCAGCACAGATTGAGGGTTATCACTGGTTACTGAGTCAGTAACTAGCAGCACAGATTGAGGGTTATCACTGGTTACTGAGTCATTAACTAGCAGCACAGATTGAGGGTTATCACTGGTTACTGAGTCAGTAACTAGCAGCACAGATTGAGGGTTATCACTGGAAAAATTAGTTTGTTGAGATGTTTTCACACAGATAGTTACTGGAACAGGGAATATCCCCCAGCAGACACTGTAACATCATTTACAGGGGGAGGGAAGTGGATGGCTCCAGTTAGCACTACTTGTGTGCTGTAGATTTTGAGATTTTGTGAACTGTGGATGTTGAAATTTTGTTTTGCTGCTGTGTTCTAGTTGCATTGCTTTGTGATCCCCAGGATGGGACTGTCCGGTTGTGGGAATATGAAAATGGAGCACAGCTTCACTGCTTTCAACTGAGTGAACTCGAGCCTTCTGGGTGTCAGCAGGTGAGTCCTGTGGATGGGCTAGTCCCCTGTCCATCTGTGGGCTGAGCGGCCTATCCTTGTGACTAGGATGATTTATTTGACGCAGGGCAGTTGTAACTTAGTAATTGCCACTGATAGTGTTGTTGAGTTGTTGTAACCCCAGCACTGCTCTCTGTCTCTGTATTACAGGCCAGGTGTGCTATCGTGCGGCTTGTTCATTGCAGAGGGGCAGATTTCTTGGCTGTTCTGTGTGACAGGTAAGAGTGGCTGCAGAATGACTCGTCGCGAATCCTCGGTTCCCCATGGGGCTGCAATCCAACAGCTTCGAAACTGGCTCCAGCAGTCACAGAATTTGCCATTCACTCAGGACACAGGACAGCTGGTGTGGGGAGTGGATGATGTCCCTGGCTCCTTTAAGTGCTGGAAGTGTGTCCAGCTGCAGTTCTTGTTAGACCGCATGACGGCTCTGGAGCTGCGGATGGACTCACTTTGGAGCATCCGCGATGCTGAGGAGGTTGTGGATAGCACGTTTAGCGAATTGGTCACACCGCAGATTAGGATTGCTGAGGGAGAAAGGGAATGGGTGACCAAAAGGCAGAGAAAGAGCAGGAAGGCAGTGCAGGTGTCCCCTGCGGTCATCTCCCTCCAAAACAGGTATACCGTTTTGGATACTGTTGAGGGAGATGGCTCACCAGGGGAAGGCAGCAGTACCCAGGTTCATGGCACCGTGGCTGGCTCTGCTGTTCAGAAGGGCGGGAAAAAGAGTGGAAGGGCTATAGTCATAGGGGATTCGATTGTAAGGGGAGTAGATAGGCGGTTCTGTGGTCGAAAACGAGACTCCCGAATGGTATGTTGCCTCCCAGGTGCACGGGTCAGGGATGTCTCAGATCAGCTGCAGAACATTCTGAAGGAGGAGGGTGAACAGCCAGTTGTCGTTGTGCACATAGGCACCAATGATATAGGTAAAAAACGGGATGAGGTCCTACAAGCAGAGTTTAGGGAGTTAGGAGCCAAGTTAAAAAGTAAGACCTCAGAGGTAGTAATCTCAGGATTACTACCAGTGCCACGTGATAGTCAGAGTAAAAATGAAAGAATAGTCAGGATGAATGCGTGGCTTGAGAGATGGTGCAGGAGGGAGGGGTTCAGATTTTTGGGGCATTGGGACCGGTTCTGGGGGAGGTGGGACTATTACAAATTGGGCGGTCGACACCTGGGCCGGACTGGAACCAATGTCCTTGGGGGTGCTTTTGCTAACGCTGTTGGGGAGGGTTTAAACTAATGTGGCAGGGGGATGGGAACCAAATGAGGTCAGTAGAGAGTAAGGATGTAGTAACTAAAGCCCGTAAGGAACTAGATAATGAAGTCAGCGTGACTAAGGGAAAGAGTAGGCAGGGAGCAGATGATGAACGCAAAGGGACTGGTGGTCTGAAGTGCATTTGTTTTAATGCAAGAAGTGTCGTAGGTAAGGCAGATGAACTTAGGGCTTGGATTAGTACCTGGGAGTATGATATTGCTATTACTGAGACTTGGTTGAGGGAAGGGCATGATTGGCAACTAAATATCCCAGGATATCGATGCTTCAGGTGGGATAGAGAGGGAGGTAAAAGGGGTGGAGGAGTTGCATTACTGGTCAAAGAGGATATCACAGCTGTGCTGAAGGAGGGCACTATGGAGGACTCGAGCAGTGAGGCAATATGGGCAGAACTCAGAAATAGGAAGGGTGCGGTAACAATGTTGGGGCTGGACTACAGGCCTCCCAACAGCGAGTGTGAGATAGAGGTACAAATATGTAAACAGATTATGGAAAGATGTAGGAGCAACAGGGTGGTGGTGATGGGAGATTTTAATTTTCCCAACATTGACTGGGATTCACTTAGTGTTAGAGGTCTAGATGGAGCAGAATTTGTAAGGAGCATCCAGGAGGGTTTTCTAGAGCAGTATGTAAATAGTCCAACTCGGGAAGGGGCCATACTGGACCTGGTGTTGGGGAATGAGCCCGGCCAGGTGGTTGAAGTTTCAGTAGGGGACTACTTTGGGAATAGTGATCACAATTCCGTAAGTTTTAGAATACTCATGGACAAAGACGGGAGTGGTCCTAAAGGAAGTGTGCTAAATTGGGGGAAGGCCAACTATACCAAAATTCGGCAGGAGCTGGGGAATGTAGATTGGGAGCAGCTGTTTGAAGGTAAATCCACATTTGATATGTGGGAGGCTTTTAAAGAGAGGTTGATTAGCATGCAGGAGAGACATGTTCCTGTGAAAATGAGGGATAGAAATGGCAAGATTAGGGAACCATGGATGACAGGTGAAATTGTGAGACTAGCTAAGAGGAAAAAGGAAGCATACATAAGGTCTAGGAGGCTGAAGAAAGACGAAGCTTTGAAAGAATATCGGGAATGTAGGACCAATCTGAAACGAGGAATTAAGAGGGCTAAAAGGGGTCATGAAATATCTTTAGCAAACAGGGTTAAGGAAAATCCCAAAGCCTTTTATTCATATATAAGGAGCAAGAGGGTAACTAGAGAAAGGATTGGCCCACTCAAGGACAAAGGAGGAAAGTTATGCGTGGAGTCAGAGAAAATGGGTGAGATTCTAAACGAGTACTTTGCATCGGTATTCACCGAGGAGAGGGACATGACGGATGTTGAGGTTAGGGACAGATGTTTGATTACTCTAGGTCAAGTCGGCATAAGGAGGGAGGAAGTGTTGGGTATTCTAAAAGGCATTAAGGTGGGCAAGTCCCCAAGTCCGGATGGGATCTATCCCAGGTTACTGAGGGAAGCGAGAGAGGAAATAGCTGGGGCCTTAACAGATATCTTTGCAACATCCTTAAACACGGGTGAGGTCCCGGAGGACTGGAGAATTGCTAATGTCCCCTTGTTTAAGAAAGGTAGCAGGGAAAATCCAGGTAATTATAGACCGGTGAGCCTGACGTCAGTGGTAGGGAAGCTGCTGGAGAAGATACTGAGGGATAGGATCTATTCCCATTTGGAAGAAAATGGGCTTATCAGTGATAGGCAACATGGTTTTGTGCAGGGAAGGTCATGTCTTACCAACTTAATAGAATTCTTTGAGGAAGTGACAAAGTTGATTGATGAGGGAAGGGCTGTAGATGTCATATACATGGACTTCAGTAAGGCGTTTGATAAGGTTCCCCATGGTAGGCTGATGGAGAAAGTGAAGTCGCATGGGGTCCAGGGTGTACTAGCTGGATGGATAAAGAACTGGCTGGGCAACAGGAGGCAGAGAGTAGCAGTGGAAGGGAGTTTCTCAAAATGGAGACGTGTGACCAGTGGTGTTCCACAGGGATCCGTGCTGGGACCACTGTTTGTGATATACATAAATGATTTTGAGGAAAGTATAGGTGGTCTGATTAGCAAGTTTGCAGACGACACTAAGATTGGTGGAGTAGCAGATAGTGAAGGGGACTGTCAGAGAATACAGCAGAATATAGATAGACTGGAGAGTTGGGCAGAGAAATGGCAGATGGAGTTCAATCAGGGCAAATGTGAGGTGATGCATTTTGGGAGATCCAATTCAAGAGTGAACTATGCAGTAAATGGAAAAGTCCTGGGGAAAGTTTATGTACAGAGATTTGCATGTTCAGGTCCATTGTTCGCTGAAGGTGGCAACGCAGGTCAATAGAGTGGTCAAGAAGGCATACGGCATGCTTTCCTTCATCGGACGGGGTATTGAGTATAAGAGTTGGCAGGTCATGTTACAGTTGTATAAGACTTTGGTTCGGCCACATTTGGAATACTGCGTGCAGTTCTGGTCGCCACATTACCAAAAGGATGTAGATGCTTTGGAGAGGGTGCAGAGGAGGTTCACCAGAATGTTGCCTGGTATGGAGGGCGCTAGCTATGAAGAGAGGTTGAGTAGATTAGGATTATTTTCATTAGAAAGACGGAGGTTGAGGGGGGACCTGATTGAGGTGTACAAAATCATGAGAGGTATTGACAGGGTGGATAGCAAGAAGCTTTTTCCCAGAGTGGGGGATTCAATTACTAGGGGTCACGAGTTCAAAGTGAGAGGGGAAAAGTTTAGGGGGGATATGCGTGGAAAGTTCTTTACGCAGAGGGTGGTGGGTGCCTGGAACGCGTTGTCAGCGGAGGTGGTAGACGCGGGCACGATAGCGTCTTTTAAGATGTATCTAGACAGATACGAATGGGCAGGAAGCAAAGAGATACAGACCCTTAGAAAATAGGCAGCATGTTTCGATAGAGGATATGGATCGGCGCAGGCTTGGAGGGCCGAAGGGCCTGTTCCTGTGCTGTAATTTTCTTTGTTCTTTGAAACCTCAGTGCAATATGGCACCTTCAACAGAAGCATTGTAGAGGGAGCTTTATCTAACCCCCGTGCTGTACCTGTCCTGGGAGTGTTTGATGGGGACAGTGTAGAGGGAGCTTTACTCTGTATCGAACCCCGTGCTGTACCTGTCCTGGGAGTGTTTGATGGGGACAGTGTAGAGGGAGCTTTACTCTGTATCTAACCCCGTGCTGTACCTGTCCTGGGAGTGTTTGATGGGGACAGTGTAGAGGGAGCTTTACTCTGTATCTAACCCCATGCTGTACCTGCCCTGGGAGTGTTTGATGGGGACAGTGTAGAAGGGGCTTTACTCTGTGACACAGTGCTATGTGACACTGCCCTGTCTGTGTTCCCTGTACTGAAGCCCTGGTTGGTCAGTTTCTCCTCAGTGCATGTATTCGAGCTGGATGTGGAAGCTTTGAGACTGGTTCACCGACAGACGATCACAGTGAAACGGCGAGCCTGGGATTTGGCATTCGATGACAGTGCGGGGCTCTGGGTCCTGGATGGTGAGGTGGCTGTTCTGTACCGACTGCAGGAGGGGCTGTGGCAGGTGAGTTGGCGATGGGGGGCCTATTCATTAATAGTCAACATTAAGGAGGCAGGGTTAAAGGTCAACGTCGGGGCAGGTTCAGAGATCAGTCAAGGTCGATAATGGGGTAGGGTCAGAGATCATTAAAGATCAACGACAGGGTGGTTTGTAGGGAAGGAGTGAAATTGGGAAGGTACAGATACTCCCCACATCCTGTGGACAGAAGGAGCTGCTCAGAGTCGGACTTGGGGCAAAGGATTCTAAGTGTTCACAAATTAATGTTCGGTGAGAGGGATTTACATCACAAGGCTCTCGAACCCAATTTATTCACTCACTGCTTGGTCTGGGGAACTGGGATGACCTTTCTGCGATTTCCTTTCTGTGACTGTTTCTGTGGCAGCCAAACCTGCACCAATATTTTGCAAATCCATGTGAATACTAACATCCGTGCATCTTTCCAAAAGGAAATTCCAGACCATCCAGAGCAACTGAGGATCCAAGAGGTTATTTGTGCCAATTGGCCAGAATTCCAGGGTAGGTGACATTGGCTATCTGCCCCAGTGAGAGTCAGTGTGTGTGGGAGCCCGTACCCCAGTGAGAGTCAGTGTGTGTGGAACCCGTACCCCAGTGAGAGTCAGTGTGTGTGGAACCCGTACCCCAGTGAGAGTCAGTGTGTGTGGAACCCGTACCCCAGTGAGAGTCAGTGTGTGTGGAACCCGTACCCCAGTGAGAGTCAGTGTGTGTGGAACCCGTACCCCAGTGAGAGTCAGTGTGTGTGGAACCCGTACCCCAGTGAGAGTCAGTGTGTGTGGAACCCGTACCCCAGTGAGAGTCAGTGTGTGTGGGACCCGTACCCCAGTGAGAGTCAGTGTGTGTGGAACCCGTACCCCAGTGAGAGTCAGTGTGTGTGGAACCCGTACCCCAGTGAGAGTCAGTGTGTGTGGAACCCGTACCCCAGTGAGAGTCAGTGTGTGTGGAACCCGTACCCCAGTGAGAGTCAGTGTGTGTGGAACCCGTACCCCAGTGAGAGTCAGTGTGTGTGGAACCCGTACCCCAGTGAGAGTCAGTGTGTGTGGAACCCGTACCCCAGTGAGAGTCAGTGTGTGTGGAACCCGTACCCCAGTGAGAGTCAGTGTGTGTGGGACCCGTACCCCAGTGAGAGTCAGTGTGTGTGGGACCCGTACCCCAGTGAGAGTCAGTGTGTGTGGGACCCGTACCCCAGTGAGAGTCAGTGTGTGTGGAACCCGTACCCCAGTGAGAGTCAGTGTGTGTGGAACCCGTACCCCAGTGAGAGTCAGTGTGTGTGGGACCCGTACCCCAGTGAGAGTCAGTGTGTGTGGGACCCGTACCCCAGTGAGAGTCAGTGTGTGTGGAACCCGTACCCCAGTGAGAGTCAGTGTGTGTGGAACCCGTACCCCAGTGAGAGTCAGTGTGTGTGGGACCCGTACCCCAGTGAGAGTCAGTGTGTGTGGGACCCGTACCCCAGTGAGAGTCAGTGTGTGTGGAACCCCTACCCCAGTGAGAGTCAGTGTGTGTGGAACCCGTACCCCAGTGAGATTCAGTGTGTGTGGGACCCGTACCCCAGTGAGAGTCAGTGTGAGTGGGACACGTCCCCAGTGAGAGTCAGTGTGTGTGGGACCCGTACCCCAGTGAGAGTCAGTGTGTGTGGAACCCGTACCCCAGTGAGAGTCAGTGTGTGTGGGACCCGTACCCCAGTGAGAGTCAGTGTGTGTGGGACCCGTACCCCAGTGAGAGTCAGTGTGTGTGGAACCCGTACCCCAGTGAGATTCAGTGTGTGTGGGACCCGTACCCCAGTGAGAGTGAGTGTGTGTGGAACCCGTACCCCAGTGAGAGTCAGTGTGTGTGGGACCCGTACCCCAGTGAGAGTGAGTGTGTGTGGAACCCGTACCCCAGTGAGAGTCAGTGTGTGTGGGACCCGTACCCCAGTGAGAGTCAGTGTGTGTGGAACCCGTACCCCAGTGAGAGTCAGTGTGTGTGGAACCCGTACCCCAGTGAGAGTCAGTGTGTGTGGGACCCGTACCCCAGTGAGAGTCAGTGTGTGTGGGACCCGTACCCCAGTGAGAGTCAGTGTGTGTGGAACCCGTACCCCAGTGAGAGTGAGTGTGTGTGGGACCCGTACCCCAGTGAGAGTGAGTGTGTGTGGAACCCGTACCCCAGTGAGAGTCAGTGTGTGTGGGACCCGTACCCCAGTGAGAGTCAGTGTGTGTGGAACCCGTACCCCAATGAGAGTCAGTGTGTGTGGGACCCGTACCCCAGTGAGAGTCAGTGTGTGTGGAACCCGTACCCCAGTGAGAGTCAGTGTGTGTGGAACCCGTACCCCAATGAGAGTCAGTGTGTGTGGGACCCGTACCCCAGTGAGAGTCAGTGTGTGTGGAACCCGTACCCCAGTGAGAGTCAGTGTGTGTGGAACCCGTACCCCAGTGAGAGTCAGTGTGTGTGGAACCCGTACCCCAGTGAGAGTCAGTGTGTGTGGAACCCGTACCCCAGTGAGAGTCAGTGTGTGTGGAACCCGTACCCCAGTGAGAGTCAGTGTGTGTGGAACCCGTACCCCAGTGAGAGTCAGTGTGTGTGGGACCCGTACCCCAGTGAGAGTCAGTGTGTGTGGAACCCGTACCCCAGTGAGAGTCAGTGTGTGTGGAACCCGTACCCCAGTGAGAGTCAGTGTGTGTGGAACCCGTACCCCAGTGAGAGTCAGTGTGTGTGGAACCCGTACCCCAGTGAGAGTCAGTGTGTGTGGGACCCGTACCCCAGTGAGAGTCAGTGTGTGTGGGACCCGTACCCCAGTGAGAGTCAGTGTGTGTGGGACCCGTACCCCAGTGAGAGTCAGTGTGTGTGGAACCCGTACCCCAGTGAGAGTCAGTGTGTGTGGAACCCGTACCCCAGTGAGAGTCAGTGTGTGTGGGACCCGTACCCCAGTGAGAGTCAGTGTGTGTGGGACCCGTACCCCAGTGAGAGTCAGTGTGTGTGGAACCCGTACCCCAGTGAGAGTCAGTGTGTGTGGAACCCGTACCCCAGTGAGAGTCAGTGTGTGTGGGACCCGTACCCCAGTGAGAGTCAGTGTGTGTGGGACCCGTACCCCAGTGAGAGTCAGTGTGTGTGGAACCCCTACCCCAGTGAGAGTCAGTGTGTGTGGAACCCGTACCCCAGTGAGATTCAGTGTGTGTGGGACCCGTACCCCAGTGAGAGTCAGTGTGAGTGGGACACGTCCCCAGTGAGAGTCAGTGTGTGTGGGACCCGTACCCCAGTGAGAGTCAGTGTGTGTGGAACCCGTACCCCAGTGAGAGTCAGTGTGTGTGGGACCCGTACCCCAGTGAGAGTCAGTGTGTGTGGGACCCGTACCCCAGTGAGAGTCAGTGTGTGTGGAACCCGTACCCCAGTGAGATTCAGTGTGTGTGGGACCCGTACCCCAGTGAGAGTGAGTGTGTGTGGAACCCGTACCCCAGTGAGAGTCAGTGTGTGTGGGACCCGTACCCCAGTGAGAGTGAGTGTGTGTGGAACCCGTACCCCAGTGAGAGTCAGTGTGTGTGGGACCTGTACCCCAGTGAGAGTCAGTGTGTGTGGAACCCGTACCCCAGTGAGAGTCAGTGTGTGTGGAACCCGTACCCCAGTGAGAGTCAGTGTGTGTGGGACCCGTACCCCAGTGAGAGTCAGTGTGTGTGGGACCCGTACCCCAGTGAGAGTCAGTGTGTGTGGAACCCGTACCCCAGTGAGATTCAGTGTGTGTGGGACCCGTACCCCAGTGAGAGTGAGTGTGTGTGGAACCCGTACCCCAGTGAGAGTCAGTGTGTGTGGGACCCGTACCCCAGTGAGAGTGAGTGTGTGTGGAACCCGTACCCCAGTGAGAGTCAGTGTGTGTGGGACCCGTACCCCAGTGAGAGTCAGTGTGTGTGGAACCCGTACCCCAGTGAGAGTCAGTGTGTGTGGGACCCGTACCCCAGTGAGAGTCAGTGTGTGTGGGACCCGTACCCCAGTGAGAGTCAGTGTGTGTGAAACCCGTACCCCAGTGAGAGTCAGTGTGTGTGGAACCCGTACCCCAGTGAGAGTCAGTGTGTGTGGAACCCGTACCCCAGTGAGAGTCAGTGTGTGTGGAACCCGTACCCCAGTGAGAGTCAGTGTGTGTGGAACTCGTACCCCAGTGAGAGTCAGTGTGTGTGGAACCCGTACCCCAGTGAGAGTCAGTGTGTGTGGAACCCGTACCCCAGTGAGAGTCAGTGTGTGTGGAACCCGTACCCCAGTGAGAGTCAGTGTGTGTGGAACTCGTACCCCAGTGAGAGTCAGTGTGAGTGGAACCCGTACCCCAGTGAGAGTCTGTGTGTGGAACTGTATCCCAGTGAGAGTCAGTGTGTGTGGGACCCGTACCCCAGTGAGAGTCAGTGTGTGTGGAACCCGTACCCCAGTGAGAGTCAGTGTGTGTGGGACCCGTACCCCAGTTAGAGTCAGTGTGTGTGGGACCCGTACCCCAGTGAGAGTCAGTGTGTGTGGAACCCGTACCCCAGTGAGAGTCAGTGTGTGTGGAACCCGTACCCCAGTGAGAGTCAGTGTGTGTGGAACCCGTACCCCAGTGAGAGTCAGTGTGTGTGGAACCCGTACCCCAGTGAGAGTCAGTGTGTGTGGAACCCGTACCCCAGTGAGAGTCAGTGTGAGTGGAACCCGTACCCCAGTGAGAGTCAGTGTGTGTGGAACCCGTACCCCAGTGAGAGTCAGTGTGTGTGGAACCCGTACCCCAGTGAGAGTCAGTGTGTGTGGAACCCGTACCCCAGTGAGAGTCAGTGTGTGTGGAACCCGTACCCCAGGGAGAGTCAGTGTGTGTGGAACCCGTACCCCAGTGAGAGTCAGTGTGAGTGGAACCCGTACCCCAGTGAGAGTCAGTGTGTGTGGAACCCGTACCCCAGTGAGAGTCAGTGTGTGTGGAACCCGTACCCCAGGGAGAGTCAGTGTGTGTGGAACCCGTACCCCAGTGAGAGTCAGTGTGTGTGGAACCCGTACCCCAGTGAGAGTCAGTGTGAGTGGAACCCGTACCCCAGTGAGAGTCAGTGTGTGTGGAACCCGTACCCCAGTGAGAGTCAGTGTGTGTGGAACCCGTACCCCAGTGAGAGTCAGTGTGTGTGGAACCCGTACCCCAGTGAGAGTCAGTGTGTGTGGAACCCGTACCCCAGTGAGAGTCAGTGTGTGTGGAACCCGTACCCCAGTGAGAGTCAGTGTGTGTGGAACCCGTACCCCAGTGAGAGTCAGTGTGTGTGGAACCCGTACCCCAGTGAGAGTCAGTGTGTGTGGAACCCGTACCCCAGGGAGAGTCAGTGTGTGTGGAACTGTACCCCAGAGAGAGTCAGTGTGTGTGGAACTGTACCCCAGAGAGAGTCAGTGTGAGTGGAACCCGTACCCCAGTGAGAGTCAGTGTGAGTGGAACCCGTACCCCAGTGAGAGTCAGTGTGTGTGGAACCCGTACCCCAGTGAGAGTCAGTGTGTGTGGAACCCGTACCCCAGTGAGAGTCAGTGTGAGTGGAACCCGTACCCCAGTGAGAGTCAGTGTGTGTGGAACCCGTACCCCAGTGAGAGTCAGTGTGTGTGGAACCCGTACCCCAGTGAGAGTCGGTGTGTGTGGAACCCGTACCCCAGTGAGAGTCAGTGTGAGTGGAACCCGTACCCCAGTGAGAGTCAGTGTGTGTGGAACCCGTACCCCAGTGAGAGTCAGTGTGTGTGGAACCCGTACCCCAGTGAGAGTCAGTGTGAGTGGAACCCGTACCCCAGTGAGAGTCAGTGTGTGTGGAACCCGTACCCCAGTGAGAGTCAGTGTGTGTGGAACCCGTACCCCAGTGAGAGTCAGTGTGAGTGGAACCCGTACCCCAGTGAGAGTCAGTGTGTGTGGAACCCGTACCCCAGTGAGAGTCAGTGTGTGTGGAACCCGTACCCCAGGGAGAGTCAGTGTGTGTGGAACCCGTACCCCAGTGAGAGTCAGTGTGTGTGGAACCCGTACCCCAGTGAGAGTCAGTGTGAGTGGAACCCGTACCCCAGTGAGAGTCAGTGTGTGTGGAACCCGTACCCCAGTGAGAGTCAGTGTGTGTGGAACCCGTACCCCAGTGAGAGTCAGTGTGTGTGGAACCCGTACCCCAGTGAGAGTCAGTGTGTGTGGAACCCGTACCCCAGTGAGAGTCAGTGTGTGTGGAACCCGTACCCCAGTGAGAGTCAGTGTGTGTGGAACCCGTACCCCAGTGAGAGTCAGTGTGTGTGGAACCCGTACCCCAGGGAGAGTCAGTGTGTGTGGAACTGTACCCCAGAGAGAGTCAGTGTGTGTGGAACTGTACCCCAGAGAGAGTCAGTGTGAGTGGAACCCGTACCCCAGTGAGAGTCAGTGTGAGTGGAACCCGTACCCCAGTGAGAGTCAGTGTGTGTGGAACCCGTACCCCAGTGAGAGTCAGTGTGTGTGGAACCCGTACCCCAGTGAGAGTCAGTGTGAGTGGAACCCGTACCCCAGTGAGAGTCAGTGTGTGTGGAACCCGTACCCCAGTGAGAGTCAGTGTGTGCGGAACCCGTACCCCAGTGAGAGTCGGTGTGTGCGGAACCCGTACCCCAGTGAGAGTCAGTGTGTGCGGAACCCGTACCCCAGTGAGAGTCTGTGTGTGGAACTGTATCCCAGTGAGAGTCAGTGTGTGTGGGACCCGTACCCCAGTGAGAGTCAGTGTTTATGGAACCCGTACCCCAGAGAGAGTCAGTATGTGTGGAACTGTACCCCAGAGAGAGTCAGTGTGTGTGGAACCCGTACCCCAGGGGGAGTCGGCGTGTGCGGGACCCATACCCCAGGGGGAGTCGGCGTGTGCGGGACCCGTACCCCAGGGGGAGTCTCCGTGTGCGGGGGTGGGGTGGGGGGAGGCCACTGAAATGCAAGTCACTCAGCCCAGAATCCCTTTGAATCTATTAATGTATATAATCCCCGCTGAAGCCTCTGAATAGATTCTAGCCCATAAATCGCTGCCAAATATCTGTTAAAAGCAAAATACTGCCAATACTCCAGATGTGTCTCCACTGTCATCCAGCTGAGTGGGACTGCTCTCTCCTGGTACCATTCTTATCTATCCAATTATAGCCAGAGTATCAGGTGCAATGGCTTTATTTCCTGCTCCTGCACTGTTACCTCTGATGACCCCCCCTCCCCCTCCCATCATGTATCTATCCTTGTCTCCCTCCTATTTCTCACCTACATGCTGCCTCTCGCCAACATCATCCAAATGCACAACATCAGTTTTCCCATGTACACATTTAGATAAGCCTACAGCTTCTCTCTGTGCCTCTGTGGCATCTTGCACTGGTTCATTATGAGCATCAACCCCAGTTTCCCCATCCCACTCTCTTAGAAGGTTCTTCAAATGAGGCAGTATGGGTAGAACCTAAAAACAACAAGGGGGCAATCACTTTGCTGGGAGTGTACTACAGACATCCAAACAGTCAGGGGGAGATAGAGGAGCAGATACGTAGGCAAATCTCAGAGAGGTGTAAAAATAATAGGGGATTTCAAATTCCCCAATATCAACTGGGATAGTCTTAGTGCAAAAGGCTTAAAGGGGACGGAATTTTTAAAATGCATACAGGAGAGCTTTTTGAGCCAGTATGTAGAAAGTCCTACAAGAGAAGGGGCAGTAATGGACCTAATACTAGGGAATGAAGCTGGACAAGTGATAAAAGTGTCAGTGGGGGAGCATTTCGGGGATAGTGACCATAACTCTAAGATTTAAGGTAGTTATGGAAAAGGACAAAGATGGGCCGGAAATAAAGGGGGAATTGGGGGAAGGCCGATTTTAATATGATTGAACAGGATCTGGCCAAAGCGGACTGGGAGCAGCTACTTGTAGGAAAGGCTACATCAGACCAGTGGGAGTCATTCAAAGAGGAAATAGTGAGGGTTCAGAGCCAACATGTTCCCGTAAAGGTGAAGGATAGGACCAACAAGTCCAGGGAACCCTGGATGTCAAGGGATATAGAGGATTGGATCAGGAAAAAAAAGGAGGCTTATGGCAGATTCAGAGCCTTGAAAACAGTGGAGGCACTAGAGGAGTACAGAAAGTGTAGGGGGGGTACTTAAAAAAGTAATTAGGAGAGCGAAGAGGGGTCATGAAAAAACATTGGTGGGCAAGATAAAGGAAAATCCTAAGGTGTTTTATAAGTATATAAAGGGCAAGAGGATAACCAGGGAAAGGGTTAGGGACCTAAGTGGCAATGTGTGTGTGGAGCTGGAGGACGTAGGTGAGGTTTTAAATGATTACTTTTCATTTGTGTTCACAATGGAGATGGACGATGTAGGTGTAGAGATCAGGGAGGGGGATTGTGATATACTTGAACATATCATCATTGAAAGGGAGGAAGTGTTAGCTGTTTTAGTGGGCTTAAAAGTGGATAAATCTCCAGCCCCAGATGAGATGTATCCCAGGCTGTTGTGTGAGGCAAGGGAGGTGATAGCAGGGGCTCTGACACAAATTTTCAAATCCTCTCTGGCCACAGGAGAGGTACCAGACGACTGGAGGACAGCAAATGTGATACCATTATTCAAGAAGGGTAGCAGGGATAAACCAGGTAATTACAGGCCAGTGCGTCAATGGTTGGGAAAACATTGGAAAAAATTCTGAGGGACAGAATTAATCTCCACTTGGAGAGGCAGGGATTAATCAGGAATAGTCAGCACGGCTTTGTCAGGGATAGATCGTGTCTAACTAACTTGATTGAATTTTTCGAGGCAGTGACTGGATGTGTAGATGAGGGTAAAGCAGTTGATGTAGTCTACATGGACTTCAGTAAGGCTTTTGATAAGGTCCCGTATGGGAGATTGGTTCAGAAGGTAAGAGCCCATGGGATCTGGGGCAATTTGACAAAATGGATTCAAAATTGGCTTAGTGGCAGGAGGCAGAGGGTGATGGTTGAGGGTTGTTTTGCGAGTGGAAGCCTGTGACCAGTGGTGTACCACAGGGATCGGTGCTGGGACCCTTGCTGTTAGTATCGTACATTAATGATTTAAACGTGAATATAGGAGGTATGATCAGTAAGTTCACAGTTGACACGAAAATTGATGGTATCGTAAATAGTGAGGAGGAAAGCCTTAGATTACAGGACGATATAGATGGGCTGGTAAGATGAGCGGAGCTGTGGCAAATAGAATTTAATCCTGAGAAGTGTGAGGTGATGCATTTTGGGAGGACTAACAAGGCAAGGGAATATACAATGGATGGTAGGACCCGAGGAAGTACAGAAGGTCAGAGGGACCTTGGTGTACTTGTCCATAGATCACTGAAGGCAGCAGCACAGGTAGATAAGGTGGTTAGGAAGGCATAAGGGATAGAATATATGAACAGGGAGGTTATGATGGAGCTGTATAAAACGCTAGTTAGGCCACAGCTGGAGTACTGTGTACAGTTCTGGTCACCACACTATAGGAAGGATGTGATTGCACTGGAGAGGGTGCAGCGGAGATTCACCAGGATGTTGCCTGGGCTGGAGTATTTCAGCTATGAAGAGAGACTGAAAAGGCTAGGATTGTTTTCCTTCGAGCAGAGAAGGCTGAGGGGAGTTATGAATGAGGTATACAAAATTATGAGGGGCATTGATAGGTTAGATAGGAAGAAACTTTTTCCCTTAGTGGTGGGGTCAATAACCAGGGGGCATAGATTTAAGGTAAAGGACAGGAGGTTTCAAGGGGATTTGAAGAAAAAAATTTTCACCCAGAGGGTGGTTGGAGTCTGGAGTACACTGCCTGAAGAGGTGGGAGAGGCAGGAACCCTCACAACATTTAAGAAGTATTTAGATGAGTACTTGAAACGTCATAGCATACAAGGCTACGGGCCAAGTGCTGGAAAATGGGATTAGAATAGTTATAATAGAATAGTTAGGTGCTTGATGGCCGGCGCAGACATGATGGGCCGAAGGGCCTGTTTCTGTGCTGTATGACTCTGATTCTATAACTCCTCAACCTTCCCACCCAGTGCGTGTGGTGGGTCTAATCTTGCCAATCTCCTTGTCGAACTCACCCTTCCCACTGCTCCCAGTGTCGACTCTGCCAGCGGATCAGCTGTCACTGCCCCTCTGCACATCTCCCTCCACAATGCCTGCTCACTTGTGAACAAGACCCTTTCCATCCATGAGCTTATTGTAAATGATTGCATCAACATCATGGCCTTAATGGAAACCTGGCTGATGGGTGATGACACCTTCCTCCTAACTGAAGCCTCCTCGCCTGGATACACCTTCAACCTCTTTCCCCGCTGTGGTTCTTATCACCAGATCACACCTTGGCCTGATCAGTGATTGATACGATGGGAGTAACAAGGCCACGAGATGGTAAGGCCCAGGGGGTGGCTGTGAATATGGATTGGGGAGATTACATGGAGGGAGAGGGGATATGAGGGCAGTGAACTCAGAGGGTAGAAAGCATGATGAATTACTACTCTAGCACTTTCTCTTTTGAGATTTCACTTTGTTCCACCCCTCTCACTTAAAAATCTTCATTCTCTACCGCCCACCCAATACAATAAAAATGTTCTCACTGAGTTATCTTCACAGTTTTCCTCACTCAGCCGCTGCACTGAATGACTTCTCATCCTCAGTGAATTCAACCTCCATCTCAACTCATCATGCTCTCTCTCCTCTGAGTTCACTGCCATCTTATCCTCCGTTAATCCCTCCCTCCATGTAAACTCCCCAAACCATATTCACAGCCACCACCTTGAGCTTGCCATCTCATGTGGCCTCGCTACTCCCATCGTATAAAACACAGATAAGGTCACCTCCGATCACTTCCTTACATCCATACACAATCCCCTTTCACACTCCAATACTACCTCCCTTTTTCCCATTTCTATATTTTCTGAACACTTTATATCCTTGTATGTTAAGCGTTTAAGCCTCGCCATTTTTAAGCCACATTTCCGTTATTGTCACATCATATTTCCATACTGCTATTTGTGCTTGTAGTTCACCAATCCTATTCACATATTGTGCCTTTACACATATACATTGTAATCCTGTTTTTGAATTCTTCGCAGTCCTTTTCAATCTGCTCCCATTTAACATGGAACTGCTCCCTTCTCTAGGACTGTCTAACACTCTCATTATGCACCTTGTTCTTTTCTACTTCTGTATGCTGGTGCCCATCCCCCTGCCAATTTAGTTTAAACCCTCCCCAACCACATTAGTGAACCTGCCCACGAGGACATTGTTCCCAGTCCTGTTGAGGTGCAAGCCATCCCTTTTGAATAGGTGTCTCCTGCCCTAGAATTGGTCCCAATGCCCCAAAAATCTGAAGCCCTCCCTCCTGCACCATGCCTCAAGCCTCGCATTGATCCTTCCTATCTTCCTGTTTCTCCTGTTGCTAGTGTGGGGCACTGGGAGTAATCCAGAGATTACTACATTTGAGATCCTACTCTTTAACTTCCTCCCTAGCTCCTGAAAATCCGACTTTAGGACCTCAATACCTGTCCTTGCCATGTCATTGGTACCAATGTGTACCACAGCTTCTGCTCACTCCCTTCTCCCTTCACAATATCCTGCACCCTCTCCATGATGTCCTTTACCCTGGCACCAGGGAGACAACACACCATGCAGGACTCACAATAACAGTTACAGAAATGCCTATCTGTCCCCCTGACTATGGAATCACCTATAACAACTGCACTTTGCTGCTCCTTCCTGTACAGTCCAGTGCCCATTGGTACCATGGTCTGGACTGCACTCCTTCAGGGTGTCGTCACTCTCCGCAGTATCCAAAGCTGAGTACCTGTTTGAGAGCAGCACGCACCCCGAAGACTTCTGCACTTCCTGCCTATTCCTACTCTTGCAGATGGCTCCCCACCTACTATCCTGAACTCCTACTGCCTGTGGGATGATCACCTTCTGGGACATACGATCCAGGAAACTCTCCTGCTCCCTGATGCTCAGCAGTGATTCCCAGCTGCCCCTCAAAGCTCAGAAACCCTGAGCTCAAGCTGAAGCAACTGGAGACACTTCCTGCACATATGGTCACCCAAGACACATGAAGTGGCCTGAAGTTCCCACGTGGCACGGGAATTGCAGCTGCCATTCCATGATCCAAACAAAACCCCTCTATTCCCTTTTTTAACAGTTTAAGCAGGTTGCTAATTAGATTATCAATCTTAATCAATATCTGTGGTCCTGCTCTGTTTTTCTCACCACAACACCTACTGTTACACTACCCAATTGAATATTTTTAGTTTCCCAGGTCATAGAGAGATACAGCAGTGAAACAGGCCCTTCGGCCCACCGAGTCTGCGCCGACCAACAACCACCCATTTATTCTAATCCTACATTAATCCCATATTCCCTACCATATTCTCCTACCACCTATCTACACTAGGGGCAATTTACAATGACCAATTTACCTATCAACCTGCACGTCTTTGGCTGTGGGAGGAAACCGGAGCACCCGGAGAAAACCCACGCGGTCACAGGGAGAACTTGCAAACTCCGCACAGGTAGTACCCAGAATCGAACCCGGGTCACTGGAGCTGTGAGGCTGCGGTGCTAACCACTGTGCCGCCCTTCTCACCATAATTCTCCTCACAGTAAACAATAACATACTAGCTTTCATAATTCCGTGCTGTACCTGCATACTAACCTTTTGTAAATCATGCACTAGGACACCCAGATCCCTCTGCATCTCAAAGCTCCACAATCTCTCACTATTTAGATAATATGCTTTTTTTATTCTTCCTGCCAAAATTGACAATTTCACACTTTCCCACATTATACTCCATCTGCCAGATTTTTGCCCACTCACTTAACCTATCAATATCCCTTTGTAGCCCCCTTATATCCTCTTCACAAGTTACTTTCCTACCTATCTTTGTGTCATCAGCAAATTTAGCAACCATACCTTTGGTCATTTATATAAACTGTAAAAAAGTTGAGGCCCCAGCACAGATCCCTGTGGTATACCACTCATTACATCTTGCCAACCAAAAAATTCTACCTTCATAACATTACACACTTTAACCCATTCAGTCTGGAAACCCACATACATTCATCACCTCCAGACTCTGTCATTCCAGTACTCTCCTTATTGGTGCCTCACCTCCCACCCACCTGATTCTGTAACTCGCCCATGAGCTATCTGCTAAATCCTACTAGCATTCCTGGTTTTCGCTGGCCTACTAAGGCTCCCAGTAGGCCAATGTCTCATTTATTCTTGCTCATACCTTTAAATCCCTTCCATCTTTAAACTGCCTTGACCCTCACCCCTTCCATCGCCATAACCTCCTCCTGCACTACAACTCTTCCCCTGACTACTTCTCACTTGATTCTGACCACTTGTTTTTGAAACAATACCTTTGCTGCTGGTTGCGCTCTCTATGATGAATTATAAAATCATTCTTAGTTTTTAGTTCTATTAATGAATCCATCAAGTCTTATTTATATTTGATTAATTCCGATTAAATTCAAAGCTTACCTGTATACCAACCCCAGCTGGCTTTCTGTGTCCCCGCACGCACTCATTGTGACCTCACTGTCACTTGTCGATTTTGTTTTTTTTCTCTCGCTCCTCTCCCACTGCTCTCTCCAGTCTCTGATTTTAGCTGCACTTTTTCAATCTCCGCTTCCACGGCGCTCTCCTTCCTCTCATGCCATCTGAGGTCATCTTGTCCATGAGACCCACCTTTTGCACACTTGATCCTGTTCCCACTAAACTGCTGCCCACCCAGCTTCCCTCCTGGTCCCCACGTTAGCTGATATTAACAGTTCCCTCTCCTTCCCTCTTGCAAGTCCCTGACTATGTTGTCGCCTCACAAATCTGTTCCCATGTTCCCTGGGACTCGATGTTTGAATCCCTCCAATCAGATTTCCGTTCCTGTCGCATTACTGAATTAGCTCTTATCAACATCACATTCTATGTGAATGTGACAAAGGTAAGTTTTCCCTCCTTGTCCCTCTCGCCCTGTCTGCAGCCTTTGACACTGTTGACATCATCCTCCTCCAACACCTCTCCACTGTCAGCCAGCTGGGTGAGGCTGCTCTCACCTGCTTCCATTCTTGTCTAATCAGAGCCAGTGTGTCTCTTGCAATGGTTTCTCTTGCTGCTCCTGCACCGTTGGCTCTGGTGTTCCCCAAGAATCTATCCTTGGCCTCCTCCTATATCTCATCTACATGCTGTCCCTTGGCAACAACATCTGAAAGCATAGTGTTAATTTTCATGTGTATGCTGACGACACTCAGCTCTACCTCAGCACCACCTCTCTCCACTCCTCCACTGTTAAATTAGACTGTCTATCTGACATTCAGTGCTCGATGAGCAGAAGTTGCCTCCAATTAAATATTGGGAAGAATGGCAGCCATTGTTTTCGCTCCAAACTCCGTTCCCTAGCTACCAACTCCATCCCTCTCCCTGGCAACTGTCTGAAATCAAACCAGTCTCTTTTCAACCTTGGTGTCACATTTGATGTGAGCTTCTTACGTGATATTCGTGCCATCACTAAGACCACCTATTTCCACCTCCATAATGTTGCCTGTGATCAATGTCACAGGATTTCATGTCGCGTTTGCAGACGCCTTTAAAGCGGAAACATGGACGGCCGGTGGGTCTGTTACCAGTGGCGAGCTCGCTGTGTCTTTGGGGATCCTGCCATCTTCCATGTGACTCACATGGCCAAGCCATCTCAAGCGCCGCTGACTCAGTAGTGTGTATAAGCTGGGGATGTTGGCCGCCTCAAGTCGTGGGAGTCAGTTGCCAGCGTTCGCCAGAGCTGGCGGGCAGCCATAAAGACGGGGCTAAAGTGTGGCGAGTCGAAGAGACTTAACAGTTGGCAGGAAAAAAGTGCAAGGGGAGAGCCAACTGTGTAACAGCCCCGACAACCAATTTTATCTGCAGCGCCTGTGGAAGAGCCTGTCACTCTAGAATTGGCCTTTATAGCCACTCCAGGCGCTGCTTCACAAACCACTGACCACCTCCAGGCACTTACCCATTGTCTCTCGAGATAAGGAGGCCAAAGAAGAATGTTGCCTGACTTTGCCCCTGCCTCAGCCCATAAGAACATAAACAGGAGTGGGAGTAGGCCATTCAGCCCCTTGAGCCTGGCTTCGCCATTCAATAAGATCATGGCTGATCTGGTTGTGGCCTTAACTCCACTTTTCTGTCGGCCCCCATAACCCTTCACTCTCTTGTGGATCAAAAATCTGTCTAATTCAGCCTTGAATATATTCAATGACCCAGCCTCCACTGCTCTCTAGGGAAGAGAATTCCAAAGATTAATGACCCTCAGAGAAGAAATTTCTCCTTATTTCTATCTTAAATGGGAGATCTCTAATCCTGAAACTGTGCCCCCCAGTTGTAGATTCCCCTACAAGAAGAAACATCCTCTCAGCATCTACCCCATGGTTGTCCAACATACAGCCCATGGGCCAGAATCCAGTGCGGTAAAGATTTCCATTCAGCTGCCAGTCCTGTGTGACCGCCAGCAGGCTGCCTGTGGCTCGGCTTTGATTGACAGCTCTCATTAACATGTACATCAGGCGGAAGGGGTAGGTGGGACTTGCGTCTCAGACGTCAGAAGCCTATCTGTGATTGGTCACTGTCTGACAGAGATGGCGAGCGCGAGAAGCAGGCAGTTCCGTCCGTTGAATGTTAGGACGTGTGAAGTGAGTCTTTGGTTGCCACCACAAACGCCGTTCCCTAGCTACTGACTCCATCCCTCCTCTTGCAGCTGTCTGAAGCTGAACCAGACTCTGCACAACCATGAGGCACAAATCCTCAACTCATTCACAAGGAGTCTGTATATGCACCTCAAGTGCCGTAATCTGCAGGACTATGGACCAAATGCTGAAAGGTGGGATTAGAATGGGTGGATCCTCTATCGGCCGACAGACACGATGGGCCAAGTTGCCTCTTTTTGTGCCTTAAACTTTCTATGATTCTAATCTATGGTGTCATATTTGACCCCAAGATGAGTTTCTGACCACATATCCAGCCATCACTAAGACTGCCTATTTCTACCTCCATAACATTGCCCAACTCTGCCCCTGTCTCTTTCAGTGCTGTCCTAACTGACCTCCCACATTCTACCCCTCCGTAAACCTGAGGTCATCCAAAACTCTCCCAACTCACGCCAAGTCCCTGTCACGCATCTCACCTGTGCTCGCTGACCTACATTGGCTCCCATTTAAGCAACGCCTCGATTTTCAAATTCGCATCCTTGTTTTCAAATGCCCCCATGACCTCGCCCCTCCCCATCTCTGTAATCTCCTCCAGCCCTCTGAAATACCTGTACTCAGTTAATTCTGGCCTCTTGAACATCCCTGATTTTAACTTCTTTACTGGTGGCCACGCTTTCCGGCCCTATAAATACAGGTTGTTCTATTTTTCAATTCTCTGTACCCCTCAGTTAAATTGCAGCCTACGCCTCGCTCCCAGGCATCTGTCATTCTGTAATAAAACCTATGATTCGATTTCTGCATCTATCCATTGTTTGTCTTGCCTCTGACAGGCTCAGCCACTGAAGTTAGCTACAGTAATCTGTACAAAATGAGCATTGATAACATGACCCCGTATCAACTGAAGAAAGAGCAGAGGATTCACCAGAGACAGAGCAAAAGGAAATTGGAAATTGTGGAGATGACCAGAGACAGCAAAAGGCAGAAGGTGGAAGAAGCTGTGATGTAATGTGATGCTGTGTACCGGACTCTGTGCTGTGACTGCATTGTTCATTCCAGTGACTGCAAGCCTTTTCTGAATGTAGTCTGAACCCACAGAACTGCTGGTTGGGGAGCTGCGTGCGTGTCTAGAACACTAATGGACAGCTTGCTGTTGTTAGACGATGGGTGGATCAGGTATGGGCTGCAGCATCCCATTGAAGGAGTTGAGAGGGAAATCAGAAGAGCTGAGGACTCTGAAGAAGTGCCAGGGTGAATTAAATGTTCAAAATCATCAATTGATAGAATTAACAAGTGTTGATCATAGATGGTTCCTGCTCTGAACCATATTCAGTGAGTGGATTTAACCCAGAACGAAGGAACAGGAGACCATTCAGCCCTTCAAACCTGTTCCACTATACAGTTAGATCATGGCTGATCTGTATCTATATCTATACCCAAATAGCCTCCATATCCATTAACACCTTTGGCTAGCAAAAATCTACTGATCTCAGACTTTAAGTTATTGATTGATCTAGCAATTACCCCAATGGGACAGGTCTGGACCAATGGGGTGGGTTTAATCCTGAGGCCCGAAGTCTTGATTGAGATCAGGAATGAGTGCCCAGGTGCATACTGGGGCAGGAGTTCATGGATGACTGGAATCCATTTAATACTTTCAGGCAGCCTTGCAAATTGCCAACAAGCAACAACTCAGCCTGGTGCAGAACATCAGTGAACATGCTAAAATAAATCAAGAAATGAATGAATGCTGACATGGCGTATGGGTTTTAGTGCAACAAAGATTTCTTACATGCATACCAAAAATCAGTGAAAGCTTCAAGTTCCGAGGTGACTTCCTGTATGCAATATTTGCATATAAACTAACTTAGTAAAATAAACTTTTCACAATTGGCAGAAGTGGGACTTTGGAAATGGTTGCAATAAAATGGGAAATGAAAATTGAGTCATTTTTTAAATGGTTCACAGGATGTGGGTATCACAGACAAGGCAAGAATGTATTGCCCATCCTGAGGTGGTGATAGGGGCTAATTTACACAGCTGTACTCCATGTGGTGAATACACCGGAGTGGCTTGCTAGGCTATTTCAGAGGGCATTTAAGAATGAACCACATGGAGTCACATACAGGCCAGACCGGGTAAGGACCAGAGATTTCCCTCTCTGCAAAATATTAATGACCAGATAGGTTTGTTAACAGCAATTCAATAATTTCATTGTCACCATTACTGGTACCAGCTCTTTATTCACTTAACTGAATTTAATGAGATCGGATTTGAACTCATGTCTCTGCATCTTTATCCTAGGCCTCTAGATTACTAAGTTCAGTGACATGACCGCTATGTTACCATACCCAGCATAAACAAAGCAATACAGCCTCAGAACAGCAAGATACTGTAGTTGTTGGAAATCTGAAATAACAGCTCAGGTCAGGCAGCATCTGTGGCGAGAAAGTGTTTACATTTCAGGTTAGTGACCTGTTCTGATGAAAGGTCACTGACCTGAAACGTTAACTCGGCTTCTCTCTCTACTGATGATTCCTTCACCATCTAATTCCCTTTCCATTTGGGGGAACTGCAACAAAAACATTTATATAGTGCCTTTAATGTAGTGAAACATCCCAAAGTGCTTTACAGAGGCATTAGCAAGCAAAACGTGACACTGAGCCACAAGAGATATTAGGGCCGGTGATGAAAAGTTTTGTCAGAGGTAGGTTTTAAGGAGGATCTTAAAGGAAGAAAGAGAGTTGGAGCGGTTTAGGGAGGGAATTTCAGAGCTCAGGGCCCAGACAGCTGAAGACGCGGTTGCCAATCGTAGGGTGTTAAAAACTGCAATGCTCAATTGGAAGGAATGCAGACGACTTGGAGGGGTGCAGGGCTGCAGGAGGTTGCAGCGATAGGGAGGGAGGTGTGCAGGGCTGCAGGAGGTTGCGGCGATAGGGAGGGAGGGGTGCAGGAGGGTGCAGTGATAGGGGAGGGTGCAGCAGATTGCAGCGATAGGGAGGGTTGCAGGAGGTTGCAGCGATAGGGAGGGGTGCAGGAGGTTGCAGCGATAGGGAGGGGTGCGGCAGATTGCAGCGATAGGGAGGGGTGCAGGAGGTTGCAGCGATAGGGAGGGGTGCAGTAGATTGCAGCGATAGGGAGGGAGGGGTGCAGGGCTGCAGGAGGTTGCAGCGATAGGGAGGGAAGGGTGCAGGAGGGTGCAGTGATAGGGGAGGGTGCAGCAGATTGCAGCGATAGGAAGGGGTGCAGGAGGTTGCAGCGATAGGGAGGGGTGCAGGAGGTTGCAGCGATAGGGAGGGAGGGGTGCAGGGCTGCAGGAGATTGCAGCGATAGGGAGGGAGGGGTGCAGGAGAGTGCAGTGATAGGGGAGGGTGCAGCAGATTGCAGCGATAGGGAGGGGTGCAGGAGGTTGCAGCGATAGGGAGGGGTGCAGGAGGTTGCAGCGATAGGGAGGGGTGCAGGAGGTTGCAGCGATAGGGAGGGGTGCAGTAGATTGCAGCGATAGGGAGGGGTGCAGGAGGTTGCAGCGATAGGGAGGGGTGCAGTAGATTGCAGCGATAGGGAGGGGTGCAGGAGGTTGCAGCAATAGGGAGGGGTGCAGGAGGTTGCAGCGATAGGGAGGGTTGCAGGAGGTTGCAGCGATAGGGAGGGGTGCAGTAGATTGCAGCGATAGGGAGGGGTGCAGGAGGTTGCAGCAATAGGGAGGGGTGCAGGAGGTTGCAGCGATAGGGAGGGTTGCAGGAGGTTGCAGCAATAGGGAGGGGTGCAGCAGATTGCAGCGATAGGGAGGGTTGCAGGAGGTTGCAGCAATAGGGAGGGTTGCAGCGATAGGGAGGGGTGCAGCAGATTGCAGCGATAGGGAGGGTTGCAGGAGGTTGCAGCAATAGGGAGGGTTGCAGCGATAGGGAGGGGTGCAGGAGGTTGCAGCGATAGGGAGGGTGCAGCAATAGGGAGGGGTGCAGGAGGTTGCAGCGATAGGGAGGGGTGCAGGAGGTTGCAGCGATAGGGAGGGGTGCAGTAGATTGCAGCGATAGGGAGGGGTGCAGCAGATTGCAGCGATAGGGAGGGTTGCAGGAGGTTGCGGCAATAGGGAGGGTTGCAGCGATAGGGAGGGGTGCAGGAGGTTGCAGCGATAGGGAGGGATGCAGGAGGGTGCAGCGATAGGGAGGGGTGCAGCAGATTGCAGCGATAGGGAGGGGTGCAGCAGATTGCAGCGATAGGGAGGGTTGCAGGAGGTTGCAGCAATAGGGAGGGTTGCAGCGATAGGGAGGGTTGCAGCGATAGGGAGGGGTGCAGGAGGTTGCAGCGATAGGGAGGGATGCAGGAGGGTGCAGCGATAGGGAGGGGTGCAGGAGGTTGCAGCGATAGGGAGGGGTGCAGGAGGTTGCAGCGATAGGGAGGGGTGCAGTAGATTGCAGCGATAGGGAGGGGTGCAGCAGATTGCAGCGATAGGGAGGGTTGCAGGAGGTTGCAGCAATAGGGAGGGTTGCAGCGATAGGGAGGGGTGCAGGAGGGTGCAGCGATAGGGAGGGGTGCAGGAGGTTGCAGCGATAGGGCGGGGTGCAGCAGATTGCAGCGATAGGGAGGGGTGCAGGAGGGTGCAGCGATAGGGAGGGGTGCAGGAGGGTGCAGCGATAGGGAGGGGTGCAGGAGGTTGCAGCGATAGGGAGGGGTGCAGGAGGTTGCAGCGATAGGGAGGGGTGCAGGAGGTTGCAGCGATAGGGAGGGGTGCAGGAGGGTGCAGCGATAGGGAGGGTTGCAGGAGGTTGCAGCGATAGGGAGGGGTGCAGGAGGTTGCAGCGATAGGGAGGGGTGCAGGAGGTTGCAGCGATTGGGAAGCGTATGGCCATGGACGGGAATTAAATATAACAAACAACTGATTGGAATTTTTGGTGACTATTTTATATTCTGGCCAACATGAAGTGTCAGTGGGGGAAGCGTTTCGGGGAGAGTGACCATAACTCTCTAAGATTTAAGGTAGTTATGGAAAAGGACAAAGATGGACTGGAAATAAAGGTACTGAATTGGGGAAAGGCTGATTTCAATATGATATAACAGGATATGGCCAAAGTGGACTGGGAGCAGCTACTTGTAGGAAAGGCTGCATCAGACCAGTGAGAGTCATTCAAAGAGGAAATAGTGAGAGTTCTGAGCCAACATGTACCCACTATGGTGAAGGGTAGGACCAACAAGTCCAGGGAACCCTGGATGTCAAGGGATATAGAGGATTGGATCAGGAAAAAAAAGGGGGGCTTATGGCAGATTCAGAGCCCTGAAAACAACAGAGGCCCTAGAGGAGTACAGAAAGTGTAGGGGTGGTACTTAAAAAAAGTAATTCGGAGAGCGAAGAGGGGGCATGATAAAGGAAAGTGCTAAGGCATTTCTAAGTATGTTAAGGGCAAGAGGATAACCAGGGAAAGAGTAGGGCCCATTAAGGACCAAAGTGGCAATCTGTGTGGAGCCGGAGGACGTAGGTGAGATTTTAAATGATTACTTTTCATCGGTGTACACTATGGAGAAGGGCTTGAACGTTGCAGCTATGAAGAAAGATTGGATTGGCTAGGAGTGTTTTCCTTAGAACAGAAGAGGCTGAGGGGTGTCTTAATTGAGGTGTACAAAATTATGTGGGACCTAGATAGAGTAGATAGGAAGGACCTGTTTCCCCGAGTGGAGAGGTTCATTACCAGGGGGCATAGATTTAAGGTGATTGGTAGAGGGATTAGAGGGGACATGTGGAAAACCTTTTTCACCCAGCAGTTGGTGGGTGTCTGGAATTCACTGCCAGGATCAGTGGTGGAAGCAGAAACCATCAATTCTTTTAAAAGGTACCTGGACATGCACCTGAAGTGCTGTAACCTGCAAGGCTACAGACCAGGTGCTGGAAGGTGGGATTAGATTTGGCGGCTAGTTTTTTGCAGCCGGCATGGACACGACGGGCTGAATGGCCTTCTGTGCTGTAATTTTTCTATGATTCAATGGTTCTATATTCTCTTTTCCATTTCTTTATTAGTTTCTTGGTCCTCCTTTGCTAGATTCTAAATTGCTCCCAATCCTTTGCTTACCACTTTTTCTGGCTGCAATCTTTAATTTCTTTTATTAGCTATGGTTGATTCACCTTTCCTGTTGAGTTTTTGTGTCTTAGAGGAATGTATGTTTGTTGTAGACCATGTAATACTTTAAATACTAGCCCTTGCCTGTCTACCATCAAACTTTTTCATGTATTTTCCCAATCCACCATAGCCAACTTGCCCCTCATATCTTCATAGTTTCCTTTGTTCAGATTTAAGACCCTAATTCCAGAATGAATATCACTTTCAAACTTAATGTAAAATTCTTACATATTATGGTCACTATTTCCCAATGGCTCCTTTACAGCAAGGTTATTAATTAGCTCTTTCTCATTACAGAATATTAAATCTAAAATAGTCCGATCCCCAGTTGGTTCTTCAACATACTGCTTCAGAAACCCATCTCATACACACTCCAGGAATTCATCCTCCACAGCATTCGTTCTAATTAGGTTTACCCAATCTGTATGTAAATTGAAGTCACCCATTATTACTGTATTGCCCATGCTGCATGCAACTCTAATTTCCTGATTTATACCGTGCCCAACATTACCACTACACTTTGGCCTATAAACAGCTCTCACCAAAGTTTGCTGCCCCTTGCTGTGTCTCAGCTCCACCCAAACTGATTCTACATCTTGATCCTTCAATCTCAGATCCTCTCTCACGAATGTACTGATCTCGTTGCTTATTAAGAGCGCTCCCCCACCTCCTTTTCCCATCTGCCTATCCTTCCTAAATGACAAATATCCTTGAATATTCAGTTTCCAGTCCTGGTCACCCTGTTACCATGTCTCTGCAATGGCAATTAAATCTACCCATTTAGCTCTGTTTGTGCCTTCAGCTCATCTACCTTGTAAAACACTAACAACATCCTCTTCAGTGAAGGCTGATGAAAAGTACTCATTTAGTACCTCAGCCTTTCTGTCTGCCTCCACAAGATTTCCCTTGTTGATCCCTAATCAGCCCCAGCCTTTTACTATTTATATGTTTATAAATGACTTTTAGGATTCCTTTTATGTAAGCTGCTAATCTAGTTTCATAACCTCTTTGCTCCTCTTAGTCCCTGTTTTTAGGTTTCCTCTGTACTTTCTATATTTGTTCTCTACAATATTAGGAAACTTACACTTATCATAAGCCTTCTCTATCAGTTTCATTTTAATCTCTATATCGTTAGTTATCCAGGGAGGTCTAGCTGTGGATGCTCTTCCTTTTCCCTTCATGTGAATGAATCTACTCTGTACCTAAACCATCTCCTCTTTGAAGACCTCCCATTGTTTAATTACTGCTTTACCTGCCTATCTTTGATTCTAATCCATTTAGGTCAGATTCCCTTTTAAATTCCCTGAAATTAGCTCTCCTCTATTTGAGTATTTTTACACTTGATTTTTCCTTGACATTTTATGTAACTATTCAAAACCTGATGATATTATGATCTCTGTTTTCCAAATGATCTCGCACTGAAACATGCTCCACCTGTCCCATTCCATCCCCCAGAACTGGATCCAGCCCTGTTTCCTTCCTCATTGGCTTGAGAAAGTTTGCTTGCACGCACTTCAGGAATTCCTCCCCCTTTCTGCCCTTTACACTTACTATCCTAGTCTATGTCAGATAATTGAAGTCTCTATCACTACTCACTATTGCTCTTCTATAGTTCTTGCATCTTTCTGTAATTTGCCTGCAAATTTGCTCCTCTATCTCCATCCCACTAGTTGGTGGCCTATAGTTTATCCGAAATAACTCCTTGTTCCTTAATTCTAACCCAATAAACTCTGTCTTTCACCCCCTAACTACATCATGCCTCTCCAATGCTCTAATAGTTTCTTTGGTCAATACTGCCGCCATCCTTTTATCTTCCCTAACCAGAAATATTAAGCTCCCAATCTTCTCTTATTTTTTCCAGGTCTTTGTTAGATATCATAGTGCTATATGGCAGAGTGTGTCTATAGCTCACCAACCTTATTTACCAGACTGCATGCATTTACGAACATGTACTCCAAACCCATCTTAGATTGCCTCGCATTTTCCCCATCTAAACCCTCCTATTTTTGAACTATTCTTTACTCTAGTGCTGCTTATCTCTCCCAGTCCTCTGTACATCTTGTTTCTCCTCTCTAATGTTTCATCCTGGTGCCCTTCCCCCTGAGGTTTAAAACCTCCAGCACAGTATTAGTTAACCTTGCAGCGAGGATATTGGTCCCTCTGCCCCAGAACTGCACCAAAGAAGGCCTTCCTTCTGCACCATTTCTCCAGTTATACATAGTGCGTATTTAGGATAAAACAGATCAAACACAGGACACTGGGAGTTTGAGATTCTACTTTTTAACTTCCTAGCTCCTCAAGCTCTGACTGCAGAAGGTTTTAGTTTAGGCAGGCATCAAGATCGGTGCAGGCTTGGAGGGCCGAATGGCCTGTTCCTGTGCTGTACTCTTCTTTGTTCAGTGCAACCCCCTAACCTTCTTATTTCATTGATTCTCACATGGACCATGACGTTTTTTTTATTATTCTTTCATGGGATGTGAGTGTTGCTGGCAAGGCCAGCTTTTGTTGCCCATCCCTAATTGCCCTTCTGATCTTGCCCTCCGCCCCACCCCAATAAAATGTTCTGCATCCTCTGTGATGTCCTTTGCCGTGAGCCCAGGGCGATGATATTCCATGCAGGACTTGTGCAGAGGTTGCAGGAGATCCAGTTTATTCATCTGACTATCAAATCCCCTGGGACCACTCAGTTCTACACATTGTTCTAACCTCCATGTAATTCTTTGCCACACAAGGCCCTGCATATACTCTAGACTGCACATCCTCAACATCTTAACCCTCACCAGTATTCAGCAGTGAAAGCGGTATGAGTGTGTCACACTCCTGGAGGACTCTCTCACTGCCTGTCTCATCCAATATGGATGGCACCCACTTACTCTCCTCCTGAACTCTCCGTAACTGTGGGGTGAATACCTCCTGGAACTCCAGGCAATTCTTCGCCTCCCATATGCCCTATGGTGACTCCAACCTCTCCTCAAACTTAGAAACCCTGAGCTTGAGTTTGTGAAACTGGAGACACTTCCTACACACATTGGGCTGAGTTTTACCCCGATAATGGATCCTGGAGATAGGACAGAAGGCAGGGGGGCGACACCACCTTGGCCTTGTTTTGGACCCGTGGCTGAATTTCACAGCAGCCAATTAGCTGCCTGCTGTCAGAGTCCCCGTCCTTTTAAGGATGGAGATTCCACCTCCAAGAGCTGTTGGCCAATCAGAGGCCCAGGACCAAGACCATCGCTGGAGCCCCGGATCTCTCAGTAAAAATGGCCATGAAACTACCAGCTTGTCATAAAAACCCATCTAGTTCACTAATGTCCTTCAGGGGAGGAAATCTGCTGTCCTTGCCTGGTCTGACCTACATGTTACTCCAGACCCATGGCAATGTGGATGACTCTTAACTCCCCTCTGAAATAGTCTACCAAGCAACTCAGTTGTATCAAACCGCTAAAGAAAAGGCTGAATAAGAATAAAACTGGACAGACCAACAGACATTGACCTAGACACCGGCAACAAGAAAGGCACATCCTGCACAGTTGGCCCTGCAAAGTCCTCTTCACTAACATCTAGGAGCTTGTGCTAAAATTGCAGTAGCTTCCCACAGACTAGTCAAGCAATGGCCTGACACTGTCATACTCACTGAATCATACCTTACAGCCAATGTCCAAGACTCTTCCATCACCATCCCTGTGTCTGTCTGTCCCACCGCCAGGACAGACTCACCAGAGGTGGAAGGAGTTGCCCTAGGAGTCCTCAACATTGACACAAGACCTCATGAAGTCTCATGGCATCAGGTCAAACATGGAGAAAGCTCCTGCTGAATGCCACCTACTGTCCTCCCTCAGTTGATGAATCAGTATTCCTCCATGTTAAACACCACTTGGAAGAAGCAGAGAGTAGCAAAGGCACAGAATATACTTCAATGTCCATGATAGTATTAGTAGGAGTGACAATTGAGGATACCCTCCATTGTGTTGTGTGGCACTACACTGGCTAAATGGGACAGATTCAGAACAGATCTAGTAACTAAAAACTGGGGATCCATGAGGCGCTGTGGACCATCATCAGCAGCAGAACTGTACTAAACCACAATCTGTAACCTCATGGCCCAACACATCCCCCATTCTACCATTACCATCAGGCCAAGGGATCAACCCTGGTTCAGTGAAGAGTGCAGGAGGGCATGCCAGGAGCAGCACCAGGCTAAAGCTGAGGTGTCAACCTGGTGAAGCTATAACACAGGACTACATGCATTCCAAACAGTGGAATATCAGAACATAAGGAGGAGGATCAGGAATAGGCCATGCATAGAAACATAGGAACAGGAGTAGGCCATTTGGCCCTTCGAGCCTGCACTGCCATTCAATACTATCATGACTGATCATCCAAACTTAGTACCCTGTTCCTGCTTTCTCCCCGTATCCCTTGATCGCTTTAGCCCTAAGAACTATATCTAACTCCAAAGATTCATCACCCTCAGTGAAGAAATTTCTCCTCATCTCAGTCCTAAATGGCCGATCCCTTATCTTGAGACTCAGACCCTTAGTTCTAGACCCTCCCGCCCGGGGGAAACAGCCTCTCGGCATCTATTTTGTCAATCCCTCTAAGAACCTTATACATTGCAAAGAAATGAAGCAGCATGCAATAGACAGAGCTAAGCAATCCCACAACCAATGGATCAGATCTAAGCTCTGCAGTCCTGCCACATCCAGCTGTGAATGGTGGTGGACAATTAAACAACTACCTGGAGGAGGAGGCTCCACAAAGTGCTCATCCAGGTACTTTTTAAAGGATGTGAGGCAACCCACCTCTACCACCTTCCCAGGCAGGGCATTCCAGACCGTCACCTTCTTCTTTTTCTTCTTCTTCTTTGGCCTCCTTATCTCGAGAGACAATGGGTAAGTGCCTGGATGTGGTCAGTGGTTTGTGGAGCAGCGCCTGGAGTGGCTATAAAGGCCAATTCCAGAGTGGCAGACTCTTCCACAGGTGCTGCAGATAAAATTTGTTTGTCGGGGCTGTTACACAGTTGGCTCTCCCCTTGCACTTCTGTCTTTTTTCCTGCCAACTGCTAAGTCTCTTCGACTCGCCACACTTTAGCCCCGCCTTTATGGCTGTCCGTCAGCTCTGGCGATCACTGGCAACTGACTCCCACGACTTGTGATCAATGTCACAGGATTTCATGTCACGTTTGCAGATGTCTTTAAAGTGGAGACATGGACAGCTGGTGGGTCTGATGCCAGTGACGAGCTCGCTGTACAATGCGTCCTTGGGGATCCTGCCATTTTCCATGCGGCTCACATGGCCAAGCCATCTCAAGTGCCGCTGGCTCAGTAGGGTCTATATGCTGGGGATGTTGGCCGCCTCGAGGACCTCTGTATTGGAGATACGGTCCTGCCACTTGATGCCAAGGATTGTCCGGAGGCAGCGAAGATGGAATGCATTGAGACGTCGCTCTTGGCTGACGTACGTTGTCCAGGCCTCGCTGTCATAGAGCAAGGTACTGAGGACACAGGCTTGATACACTCGGACTTTTGTGTTCCGTGTCGGTGCGCCATTTTCCCACACTCTCTTGGCCAGTCTGGACACTTTTCCCGTTCGCTTGTTGATTTCTGCATCGAAAGACAGGTTACTGGTGATAGTTGAGCCTAGGTAGGTGAACTCTTGAACCACTTCCAGGGCGTGGTCGCTGATATTGATGGATGGAGCATTTCTGACATCCTGTCCCATGACGTTCGTTTTCTTGAGGCTGATGGTTAGGCCAAATTCGTTGCAGGCAGCTGCAATCCTGTCGATGAGTCTCTGCAGACACTCTTCAGTGTGAGATGTTAATGCAGCATCGTCAGCAAAGAGGAGTTCCCTGATGAGGACTTTCTGAATTCTGGTCTTCGCTCTGATCCTCCTACCTTGGGCGCTTTGGCATTGGAAGGATGAATGAGAATGGACAGAGACTGCTTGAGTTTTGTACCTATCATAACCTCTGCATCACCAACTCGTTCTTTCACATTAAACCCTGTCACCAGGTTTTTTGGAGGCAACCAAGATCATTTCGTTGGCACCAGCTGGACCTCATCGTCACAAGACGAGCCTCTTTAAACAGCGTTCAAATCACCGCAGCTTCCACAGTGCAGACTGCGACACCGACCACTCCCTGGTGTGCAGCAAGGTTAGACTCAAACCAAAGAAGCTACATCATTCCAAGCAGAAGGGCCGCCCGCGCATCAACACGAGCAGAATTTCTTATCCACAGCTGTTACATAGGTTTCTAAATTCACTTGAAAAAGCTCTTCAAAACACTCCCACAGGGGATGCAGAGAACAAGTGGGCCCACATCAGAGACGCCATCTATGCCTCAACAATGACCACCTATGGCAAACGTGCGAAGAGGAATGCAGACTGGTTTCAATTTCACCTCGAAGAGCTGGAACCTGTCATAGCCGCTAAGCGCATTGCACTGCTGAACTACAAGAAAGCCACCAGCGAGTTAACATCCGTAGCACTTAAAGCAGCCAGAAGTACTGCACAAAGAACAGCTAGGCGCTGCGCAAATGACTACTGGCAACACCGATGCAATCATATTCAGCTGGCTTCAGACACCGGGAACATCAGTGGAATGTATGATGGCATTAAGAGAGCTTTTGGGCCAACCATCAAGAAGATCGCCCCCCTCAAATCTAAATCAGGGGACACAATCACTGACCAACGCAAACAAATGGACCGCTGGGTGGAGCACTACCTAGAACTGTACTCCAGGGAAAATGTTGTTACTGAGACCGCCCTCAATGCAGCCCAGTCTTTGCCAGTCATGGATGAACTGGACGAACAGCCAACAAAATCGGAACTCAGTGATGCCATTGATTCTCTAGCCAGTGGAAAGGCCCCTGGGAAGGACGGCATTACCCCTGAAATAATCAAGAGTGCCAAGCCTGCTATACTCTCAGCACTCCATGAACGGCTTTGCCTGTGCTGGGATGAGGGAGCAGTACCTTAGGACATGCGCGATGCCAATATCATCACCCTCTATAAAAACAAAGGTGACCGCGGTGACTGCAACAACTACCGTGGAATCCCCCTGCTCAGTATAGTGGGGAAAGTCTTTGCTCGAGTTGCTTTAAACAGGCTCCAGAAGCTGGCCGAGCGTGTCTACCCTGAGGCACAGTGTGGCTTTCGAGCAGAGAGATCGACCATTGACATGCTGTTCTCCCTTCGTCAGATACAGGAGAAATGCCACGAACAACAGATGCCCCTCTACATTGCTTTCATTGATCTCACCAAAGCCTTTGACCTCGTCAGCAGACGTGGTCTCTTCAGACTACTAGAAAAGATTGGATGCCCACCAAAGCTACTAAGTATCATCACCTCATTCAATGACAATATGAAAGGCACAATTCAGCATAGCGGCGCCTCATCAGACCCCTTTCCTATCCTGAGTGGTGTGAAACAGGGCTGTGTTCTCGCATCTACACTGTTTGGGATCTTCTTCTCCCTGCTGCTCTCACATGCGTTCAAGTCTTCAGAAGAAGGAATTTTCCTCCACACAAGATCAGATGGCAGGTTGTTCAAACTTGCCCAGACCGTCACCACCCTCTGGGTAAAAAAGTTCTTCCTCAAATCCCCCTTAAACCTCCCGCCCCTCACCTTAAACTTGTAACCCCTCGTAACTGACCCTTCAACGAAAGGGAACAGCTGCTCCCTATCCACCCTGTCCATGCCCCTCATAATCTTGTACACCTCGATCAGGTCACCCCTCAGTCTTCTCTGCTCCAGCAAAAACAACCCAAGCCTATCCAACCTCTCTTCATAGCTTAAATGTTCCATCCCAGGCAACATCCTGGTGAATCGCCTCTGCACCCCCTCCAATGCAATCACATCCTTCCTATAATGTGGTGACCAGAATTGCACACAGTACTCCAGCTGTGGCCTTACCAAAGTTCTATACGACGCCAACATGACCTCCCTGCTTTTGTAATCTGTGCCTCAATTGATAAAGGCAAGTGTCCCATATGCCTTTTTCACCACCCGATTAACCTGCCCTTCTGCCTTCAGAGATCTATGGACAAACATGCCAAGGTCCCTTTGTTCCTCGGAACTTCCCAGTGTCAGGCCATTCATTGAATACTTCCGTGTCACAATACTACTTCCAAAGTGTATCACCTCACACTTTTCAGCGTTAAATTCCATCTGCCACTTTTCTGCCCATTTGACCATCCCGTCTATATCTTCCTGTAACCCAAGACACTCAACCTCACTGTTAACCACTCGGCCAATCTTTGTATCATCCGCGAACTTACTGATCCTACCCCCCACATAGTCATCTATGTCGTTTATATAAATGACAAACAATCTTGGACAGGCGACTGTCGTCCATCTGGGCAATGTGACTCACCCAACGCAGTTGGCTTTGCAGGAGGATGGCCTTGATGCTGGTGATGTTGGCTGTTTCCAGGACTTCAATGTTTGAGATATGGTCCTGCCAGCGGATCTTGATGCTGCAGAGGCAGCGCTGATGCAAGAGCTCTAGAAGGCGGACATGACGCTGTTATAGGACCCATGACTCAGTGCCACAAGGAAGGATGGTGTGGACTATGGCTTTGTACACTTTGAGAGCACAGTCATCAGTGAAAAGAAGTTTGTGGATGAGTTTTTCTTGTGTCTTTGTGTGAGCCTGAAAACACCTGAGGTTGAAAAGGCCTTCCTCAGTCCTGAGGTGAACGTAAACTCCTCTTTAAGGTCTTCCGTTGCCTTCCACAGCATAGAAACAGGCCCTTCGGCCCACCGTGTCCATGCCGACCATAATGCCTATCTATACTAATCCCACCTGCCTGCATTAATTCCATATCCCTCTATGCCTTGCTCATTCAAGTACCTGTCCAGATGCCTCTTAAATGTCGCTACTGTTCCTGCCTCCACCAACTCCTCAGGCAGCTCATTCCAGATACCTGCTATTCTTTGTGAAAAATTGACCCCTTTGATCCACTTTAAACCTCCTCCCTCTCACTATGCCCTCTAGTTTTAGTCACCCCTACCATGGGAAACAGACTCTGGCTATCTACCTTATCTATGCCTCTCATAATTTTATATACCTCTATCATGTCACCTCTCAGCCTCCTTCGCTCCAGGGAAAACAGACCCAGCCTATCCAATCTCTCTTTATAACTCAAGCCCTCCAAACCAGGCAACATCCTTGTGAATCTTTTCTGCACCCTCTCTAGCTTAATCACATCTTTCCTGTAGTGCGGCGACCAGAACTGCACACAGTACTCCAAATGCGGCCTAACCAACGTTACGTACAACTGTAACATGACGTCCCAACTCTTGTACTCAATGCCTCGGCCAATGAAGGCAAGCATGCCATACGCCTTCTTCACCACCCTGTCTACCTGTGTTGCCACTTTCAGGGAACTATGTACTTGCACCCCATGGTCTCTCTGCTCAAGAACACTCCCCAGGGCCCTGCCATTCACTGTATATGTCCTGCCCTGGTTTAACTTCCCAAAATGCATCACTTTGCACTTGTCTGCGTTAAATTTCATTTGCCACTCCCTTGCCCACTTTCCCAGTTGATCTATATCCTGTTGTAACCATAGACAACCTTCTTCACTGTCCACTATACCCCCAATTTTGGTGTCATCTGCAAACTTACTAATCATGCCCCCTACATTCACATCCAAGTCATTAATATATATGACAAACAACAGAGGGCCCAGCACCGATCCCTGCGGCACACCACTGGTCACCGGCCTCCAATCGGAAAAACAACCCTCCACTACCACCCTCTGCCTCCTATCACCAAGCCAATTTTGTATCCAATTGGCTAGCTCGCCCTGGATTCCATGTGTTCGAACCTTCTGGACCAGCCTACCATGCGGGATCTTGTCAAAGGTCTTGCTAAAGTTCCTGTAGACAACGTCCATCGCCCTGCCCTCGTCAATCCTCTTGGTCACCTCCTCGAAAAACTCAATCAAATTCGTGAGACATGATTTCCCACACACAAAGCTATGCTGACTATCCCTAATCAGACCTTGCCTTTCCAGATGCATATAAATCCTGTCTCTCAGAATCCCTTCCAATAACTTTCCCACCACTGATGTAAGGCTCACCGGCCTGTAGTTCCCTGGCTTATCCCTGCTGCCCTTCTTAAATAAAGGCACAACATTAGCTATCCTCCAGTCTTCTGGTATCTCACCCGTCGCTAACCATGATACAAAAATCTCTGCCAGGGTCCCAGCAATCTCCTCCCTTGCTTCCCAGAGCATCCTAGGATACACCTGGTCAGGCCCTGGGGATTTATCCACCTTAATGCACTTCAAAACCTCCAACACCTCACAGAGTTCACAGAGATTAGTGTCAGGCTGGGTTAGCCTTCAGGGTTGGAGCATAAACACTAATGAGGGTTGCATGCTGCTGGTCTTGGAGGGGCAGAAACATAGAAAATAGGAGCAGGAGTAGGCCATTTGGCCCTTCGAGCCTGCTCCACCATTCATTATGATCATGGCTGATCATCCAACTCAGTAACCTGTTCCCGCTTTCGCCCCATATCCTTTGATCCCTTTAAACCCAAGAGCTATATCTAACTCCTTCCTGAAAACATACAATGTTTTGGCCTCAACTGCTTTCTGTGGTAGTGAATTCCACAGGCTCACCACTCTCTGGGTGAAGAAATTTCTCCTCATCTCAGTCCTGAAAGGTTTATCCCGTATCCTTAGACTATGACCCCTGGTTCTGGCCTCCCCCACCATCGGGAACATCCTTCCTGCATCTACCCTGTCAAGTCCTGTTAGAATTTTATAGGTTTCTATGAGATCACCCCTCACTCTTCTGAACTCCAGCGAATATAATCCTAACTGACTCAATCTCTCCTCATACATCAGTCCCACCATCCCAGGAATCAGTCTGGTAAACCTTTGCTGCACTCCCTCTATAGCAAGAACATCCTTCCTTAGATAAGGAGACCAAAACTGCACACAATATTCCAGGTGTGGCCTCACCAAGGCCCTGTATAATTGCAGAAAGACATCCCTGCTCCTGTACTCGAATCCTCTCGCTATGAAGGCCAACATACCATTTGCCTTTTTTACTGCTTGTTGCACCTGCATGCTTACCTTCAGTGACTGGTGTATGAGAACACCCAGGTCTCGCTGTTTATTCCCATTCTCTCAGTTTATAGCCATTCAGATAATAATCTGCCTTCCTGTTTTTGCTACCAAAGTGGATAACCTTGCATTTATCCACATTATACTGCATCTGCCATGCATTTGCCCACTCACTCAACCTGTCCAAATCACCCTGAAGCCTCTCTGCATCCTCCTCACAACTCACCCTCCCACCCAGTTTTGTGTTATCTGCAAATTTGGAGATATTACATTTAGTTCCCTCATCTAAATCATTAATATATATTGTGAATAGCTGGGGTCCTAGCACTGATCCCTGCGGTACCCCATCCGGAAAAAACCCATTTATCCCCACTCTTTGTTTCCTGTCTGCCAATTAATTTTCTATCCATCGCAATACACTACCCCCAATCCCATGCGCTTTAATTTTACATGCTACTCTCTTATGTGGGGCTTTGTCGAAAGCCTTCTGAAAGTCCAAATAAACCACATCCACTGGCTCCCCCTCATCAACTCTACTAGTTACATCCTCGAAGAATTCTAGTAGATTTGTTAAGCATGATTTCCCTTTCCTAAATCCATGCTGACTCTGTCCGATTCTACCACTGTTCTCCAAGTGCTCTGCTCTTGTTCCAGAGTCTATAGAATCTTGGAAGATGACCACCAATGCATCCACTATTTCTAGGGCCACTTCCTTAAGTACTTTGGGATGTAGACCATCAGGCCCTGGGGATTTATTGGCCTTCAATCCCATCAATTTCCCCAACACCATTTCTCTACTAATACTGATTTCCTTCAGTTCCTCCCTCTTACTAAACCTCGTGTTCCCCAACATTTCTGGTATGTTATTTGTGTCCTCCTTTGTGAAGACAGAACCAAAGTATGCATTTAGTTGGTCAGCCATTTCTTTATTCCCCATAATAAATTCCCCTGTTTCTGACTGTAAGGGACCTACATTTGTCTTCACCAATCTTTTTCTCTTCACATAACTATAGAAACTTTTACAGTCAGTTTTTATGTTCCCTGCAAGCTTGCTCTCGTACTCTAATTTCCCCTTCTTAATCAATCCCTTGGTCCTCCTTTGTTGAATTCTAAACTGTTCCCAATCCTCAGGTCTGTTGTTTTTTCTGGTGAATTTATATGCCTCTTCCTTGGATCTAATGCTATCTCTAATTTCCCCTGTAAGCCATGGTTTGGCTACCTTCCCTGTTTTACTTTTGCGCCAGACAGGGATAAACAATTGTTGCAGTTCATCCATGCGCTCTTTAAATGTTTGCCATTGCCTTTCCACCGTCAGCCCTTTAAGTAATGTTTCCCAATCCATCATGGCCAACTCGCGCCTCATACCTTCATAGTTTCCTTTATTAAGATTCAGGACCCGAGTCTCAGAATCAACTACGTCACTCTCCATCTTGATGAAGAATTCTATCATATTATGGTCGCTCGTCCCCAAGGGCTCTCGCACAACGAGATTGTCAATTATTCCTCTCTCATTACACAATACCCAGTCTAGGATGGCCTGTTCTCTCGTTGGTTCCTCAATGTATTGGTCCAGTATACACTCCATGAATTCCTCCTCTACGGTATTGTGATTAATTTGATTTGCAGGGACATGATGCGTTCGGAGTGGCCGATTGGCAGGCTTGAAAGTTTAGTGGTGATAGTCTTCTTCACCATGAAGCCGACACCGAAGAATCATTGTTCACTTTGAGGTCTACCTGACCAATAGAGGGTGTAGCCAGCGTTGTGTTCTGTTAGGCTGCCTTGTTCTGAGAAGTGGACCTCATTCAGGGGCGCTATATCAATGTCTAGTCTGGCTAGCTCATGGGCCACCAGGGCTGAGCGTCGTTGGGGGAGACTGTGGTCACCAGAGTCGAGCATTGTTCTCACGTTCCAGCAGAATCTTTCTTCTTTTCCCACCTTTTGAAGTGAGGTTAGGAGTTCGCGTTTCCTTCTCTGTTGTAGTTTGACCGCATTAAGAGATGCCCATTGACCGCGGCAAGCCAAATGGGTGGTAGGGAGATGAGCAATTTGTTTAGGCCACCTTTTCTAGGCCCCGCTCCAATTGCTGAGCAAGCAGTGCTGTCCGTCAAAAAGGCAGCTCGGTCGTTGAGGGTGCAACCGGGTGATGATGTCGTCTCTAGGTCATCATCAAAATAATATCCTGAGCCGCCTGCATGCAGGATTGGAACTCCGGCTGCCAGTGTGATCTTGCAACTGCCGTTTTCGCCCTTTCCCGTCACTACAGGACTTACTTGTTGGGTTATAGTTAGGGTGGATGGATTTCCTTCCCGCCTGCGCAGTGGTGCTTTAAGGTGGAGTACAGTTTGCACTGACTGACCTCACCCTTTAAGCCTGGAGCTAATCTGTCGTGGCCCAGTGAACTGGGACGGTGGCAGCGAGGTCTCCAAACCATAGGTTTGGATTCTGAGTTTCCCTCTCCTAGGTGGGTTGCCTACCAAGGCTTGAAGGGACCCTCCTTCCCTTGCTATTTTATCCATAGCTGGTATATCAAGAATCATTGTCCACGCAATATGGTGTGGTTCGCCTTTGGTCCAGAACATGATGGTCACTTGAGCTTGGAATCTTTCCGTCCTGGCCATTACCTTTATCAAGAAAGACATCCACCCAGGCGGTGTCATGTTCATCATTTCTCCCCTCACTCTGTTTTACCCGTCAGCTGAGACAGTGTACCAGGGTGTTGCGCTTGGAGCCAGCAGTGAGAGCTGGGTGTAGATGAGGACCAGTGATTCCAGTCCATCCTACAAATTGGATGCAGCTGACTGAAAATACAAGGGTCCTCCCTCTATCTGAACACCCCATACATCACAAATTTTGGTTCCCTGGGCGGGAATCGAACCCGGACCGCAGCGGTGAAAACGTCGAATCCTAACCGCTAGCCTGTCACACTTTGATAAATCACTCAAAATTCTCTCTGAAACAAATTTCAGCCACAAATTTATTTTCAGTAATAGAAATTTCTAATGTCCAAAAGACGTTTGGATTTTTAAAAAATCCAAGTAGTACATACTTCATAATATTTTATTCTTTCATGGGCTGTGGGCATTGCTGGCAAGGCGAGCATTTGTTGCCCATCCCGAATTGCCCTTGAACTGAGTGACTTGCTAGGCCATTTCAGAGGGCAGTTTAGAGTTAACCACATTGCTGTGGGTCAGGAGTCACATGTAGGCCAGAACAGGTAAGGATGGCAGATTTCCTTCCCTGAAGGACATTAGTGAACCAGATGGGTTTTTACAAAAATTGCTGATAGTTTCATGGCACCATTACAGAGACTAGCTTTCAATTCCAGATGTTTATTAATTAATTGAATTTAAATTCCACCAGCTGCTGTGGTGGGATTTGAACCCATGTCCCCTGAGCATTAGCCTGGGCCTCTGGATTACTTGTTCAGTGATAATACCACTACGCCACCATCTCCCTGGAACATAATAACATACCAAAATTCACCAACTGGATTTTTTTAAAATGTCTTCCATTAAAAATTTCACTTGAAGGAGAAACTGGTCAAAAGCCTGTGCATTGTCTTCAAGGGCGAAGCCCTTCCATCATATCCCTGTCGTATTGAGCTCAGGACCTGAGCTGAGGGAAGAGGCTCCTATCTGGGAGTCGGTGTGGCCAGCAAGATGCCATCATAAAGGCAGAAATAGGCCCACCTGGGAAACTTATCCTGGGTCACTGCCTGGACGTAGACCTTCAACTCCCCTTCCAACCTGCACACAAAGATGATATTTTATTTTTAATTGGCCCTGTTAACCAGGAGACTGTGAAAGTTGTTCCACTTACTTTCTTGGAGATCTTTGAACCAGCACACTACAGCTCAGTATCATAGGAACAGTAGGAGGCCATTCAGCCCATCGAACCTGTTGGACCATTCAGTGAGACACTGGTCTGTATCCACCTGCCTTATCCCCATAACCCTCAATACCTTGTCTCGCAAAAATGTATTAATCTCAGATTTGAAATTATTAATTGAGCTCCAGCATTTACTGCTTTTTGTGGGAGAGAGTTCCACACTTCTAACACCCTTTTTGTGAAGAAGTGTTTCCCAGCTTCTCTACTGGGAAACCCTGGCTCTGATTTTGAAGTTATGTCTCTTTGTCCTCGATCCTCCCACCAGTGGGAAAAGTTTCTCTCTCAGGTGTCCTCTGGTAAGTGATCAGATGTGGTGCAGCATGTGTCCATCATGTTTAAATTAAAGGAACTCCTCCTGGTGGAATCAGCCCTGGAACATCTGGGCACACACATTCCAGCAAACTGTTTTTCAAAATGATTGAAAGAAAAGCTAGAGGAGACATTTTAAAAGCTTTACTCAGGTAAAATTGTTCATTTGAGTTTGGGTGTCTGAGAGGGAGACTGATACTTGCCACTTTAGCTGATGTTTCAATTCTAAATAAATTATAATTTTTTAAAAGAGCATTAAGCTGATAGATATACATGATATTTTTAAAATAACAAATGAGTTGAAGTTTGAAAGCAAATATAAAACCTCTAATTACCACTTGATCAGCATCTGTGTTTGTTGACAGAAAATATAAACATTTTAGTTATTAATAGATAACAGTCACAGACAGATAGAATGTGTCTTTTCTCATCTTAATTTGATTTCTTTCTTTCCCTTCAAAATAGAAATGAATAAATGGTTGAATTTTGAAAGTCTAATTATCATCTGGATTAAGGTATGAGCGGGATGGGCCTTGACAATTGTTATATTATTTAGTGAAGCAGTAGACAACAAAATATAAAGGGGGCATCATTGTAAGTGATTTAAAAAAGAAATAAAAGTAAAAAATGATAAATAAAATATTTTAAACAGACGAGTAAATGAAATTCAGCTGTTACTAAAGGTATATTCAGCATCATGTGAGCCGCATGGAAGATGGCAGGATCCCCAAAGACACATTGTACAGCGAGCTCGCCACTGGTATCAGACCCACCGGCCGTCCATGTCTCCGTTATAAAGACGTCTGCAAACGCGACATGAAATCGTGTGACATTGATCACAAGTCGTGGGAGTCAGTTGCCAGCATTCGCCAGAGCTGGCGGGCAGCCATAAAGACAGGGCTAAATTGTGGCGAGTCGAAGAGACTTAGTAGTTGGCAGGAAAAAAGACAGAGGCGCAAGGGGAGAGCCAACTGTGCAACAGCCCCAACAAACAAATTTCTCTGCAGCACCTGTGGAAGAGCCTGTTACTCCAGAATTGGCCTTTATAGCCACTCCAGGCGCTGCTTCACAAACCACTGACCACCTCCAGGCGCGTATCCATTGTCTCTCGAGATAAGGAGGCCCAAAAGAAAGAAAGAAATTCAGCATCAAATAAAGTTTAAAGAATTTGATCAACAACCAAGATAAATCGAATAACCATAAATGATTTAAAATACAATTTCCATTTACACTGCATTTCCTGCAACTGACTGATGTGTGTTACACTCAGTTGCCTTACAATGTGAGTAAAGGCCCAGAAACAGGTCCTGGGCCCAATAAAGGCCCAAAAACCTGGTGAGCAAAAACAGGCCCTGCAGCCTGGTGAGTAAAGGCCCAAAAGCAGGCCCTGCAGCCTGGTGAGTAAAGGCCCAAAAACAGGCCCTGTAGCCTGGTGAGTAAAGGCCCAAAAACAGGCCCTGCAGCCTGGTGAGCAAAAACAGGCCCTGCAGCCTGGTGAGTAAAGGCCCAAAAACAGGCCCTGCAGCCTGGTGAGCAAAAACAGGCCCTGCAGCCTGGTGAGTAAAGGCCCAAAAACAGGCCCTGCAGCCTGGTGAGCAAAAACAGGCCCTGCAGCCTGGTGAGTAAAGGCCCAAAAACAGGCCCTGCAGCCTGGTGAGTAAAGGCCCAAAAACAGGCCCTGCAGCCTGGTGAGTAAAGGCCCAAAAACAGGCCCTGCAGCCTGGTGAGCAAAAACAGGCCCTGCAGCCTGGTGAGTAAAGGCCCAAAAACAGGCCCTGCAGCCTGGTGAGTAAAGGCCCAAAAACAGGCCCTGCAGCCTGGTGAGTAAAGGCCCAAAAACAGGCCCTGCAGCCTGGTGGGAAGCTGATTTCTTTTTAAAGAAATATAAACATAGGTTAAAAAAATGTAAGTATTAAACAGAGACATCAAAAATCTTACAAAACAAACTGGGTCAAAGATAAAATGTTCCATATGGAAGCTGTGAGAAACCAACAATATCAATGAATAAATTAGGATAGATTGATTGTCTTCCACTTGGTATTCTCGGCACTGCGGCCTCCTTATTCAGACTTGACACCAAAGTTCACCAGGAAAGGTTCCAAAACTTGTAAACAGTCCATAGATTTGCTATCAAATAGAAAAATACTAGAATAAGCAGAAGTGTGGGTGGAAGTGACAGTATCATCAGGGAATGTCACCCGACTCCTTGCATGGCCACATAGCTGTGAGTCTCAGTGCTGGGGAAAGGCTTCATTCCCTTGCCTGGAGTTCCTGCAGATGATGTGACACCTTCAGAGCAGCAACTTCAAATGAAAGGGTTCGGGCTGAGAGACCGTGATCCTCCCACATGGAATCCTTTAATGAAGAAAGATTTTTCTCTAAGTTTACAGAATGTCCAATGCTTATATAACAACACAGTGGACGGATCCCTCAAACTCATTCCAGGAACAATAAGCCCCATAAAAATAAAAGAGCTAAAGGTCACCTGATACCCAGAGACTGATCCACACCACTTCCTGCTCCACTTAACCCTCCTCTGCCCTCCGGCTACTGGCTAATCACAGACATTTGACAATTAATTATCTTCAGGAAGTTCTGCTATACCCGGCCTGTCAAACTGCAGAGGTTGAATGAACTGGAACATTCCGTCACTGAAATTCCCGATCAGTGGTTAAACATCCCCAGATTCCAGGGTTCACCCGCTCACCTCAAAAAACACAATTTGAATTTCACTTCATTTTGTTGCCAACAGGTAAAGATGTATTCTTCTTCTTCTGTACCTAAAATTAAAACATTCCGGAGGTGTAAAATCCCATGAGATTGAGCTGGGTCAAAATCACTAGTCACATGGACAAATGCGAGTTAATTCGGAAAAGTCAGCATGGATTTCTTAAGGGAAAATCACATTTAACTAACTTGCTGGAGGTTTTTTGAGGAGGTAATAGAGAGGGTAGATGAGGGCAATGCTGTTGATGTGGTGTACATGGACTTCCAAAAGGCTTTGATACAGTACCACACAACAGACTTGTGAGTAAAGTTACAGCTCATGGAATAAAAGGGACAGTAACAATATGGATACGAAATTGGCTGAGTGACAGGAAACAAAGAGTAGTGGTTAATGGATGTTTTTTGGGCTGCAGGAAGGTTTGTAGTGGAGTTCCCCAGGGATCAGTGTTGGGACCCTTGCTTTTCCTGATATATATAAATGACCTAGACCTTGGTGTACAGGGCACAATTTCAAAGTTTGCAGATGATACAAAACCTGCAAGCATTGTGAACTGTGAGGAGGATAGTGTAGAACTTCAAAAGGACATAGACAAGTTGGTGGAATGGGTGGTTGGGTGGCAGATGAAGTTCAATGCAGAGAAATGTGATGTGATTCATTTTGGTAGGAAGAACATGGAGACAATATAAAATATTATATAAACCCGAAATGGGGTTCGGCATCAGCTGGAGTATTGCGTCCAGTTCTGGGCACCCGACTTTAGGAAAGATATGAGGACATTGGAGAGAGTACAGAAAAGATTCATGAGAATGGTTCCAGGGATGAGGAATTTCAGTTATGAAGATATATTGGCGAAGTTAGGACTGTTTTCCTTGGAGAAGAGAAGGCTGAGAGGTAGGATTTGATTGAGGGATTCAAAATCATGAATGGTCTGAACAGAGTAGATAGAGAGAAACTGTTCCCACTCGTGAAAGGATTGAGACTGAGAGGGCACAGATTTAAAATAATTGGCAAAAGAAACAAAGCTTTTTCACACAGCGAGTGGTGAGAATCTGGAATACGCTGCCTGAAAATGTGATGGAGGCAGATTCAACTGAAGCATTCAACAGTCATCTGAAAAGGAAGAATGTGCAGGGTTATGGGAGATGGTGGGGGAATGGCACTAAATGAATTGCTCACTCGGAGAGCCAGTGCAGACACGATGGGCTGAATGGCCTCCTTCTGCGTTGTAATAACTCTGTAATTCTGAGGCAGCCTGTCATTGGCTGGTTGACCACCAGGAAATGTTGCACAATCAATCAATCAGTTCAAGAAGAGACAAGCTGCAGATTACAGGCAACTAGAATAGAAAAACATGGACATGCGTAAGTCAACAGTGACACAGGTAATCCTCAAAACTGGGCAAGAGAACACCTGTGACAGGCGAGTGTGAACAGATTGATGTGTGTTACCTCATTTGTAGTGTCATCAATTTGCTTTAACTCCTCATATCGGTCGCGTGAGTCTCGAAGAGGCTGCACCATCATTTCTTCAATCTGAGGGAAGAGCTGAATCGGGAAAGAGCGGCTCATCAATATTTACATTTCAAACCTGGAAAGAATCTCTTTGTGTGTTGCTGAAAGTCTCTGATGTCAGCCCACTGGACTAGGGTGGGTCTCAGGTCAGGAGCCACAGATCTGCACTTACTGAGCTCCCAATACCTTCCAGGAGAGGAGCGGACCTGCGGGAGGAATACGGAGCGAGGAATGGATAAATAGAGCCCAAGGATCATGGCCTACAGCACTTACCTCCCGGGAGAGGAGTGGACCTGCGAGAGGAACATGAAGCAAGGAGCGGATAAATAGAGCCCAAGGATTGGAGCCTAGAGCACTTACCTTCCGGGAGAGCAGCGGAGAGGAGTCCAGGCGCACCGGAGTTTGAAAACAAAGTGAGCAGTGATGTCACAGGAAAGGTGCAAGGTGATTGGTTGGTGAGTAACTACTGTTAGGGAATAACTCTAAGTAGCTGGGTGAGTACACCAGTGTTAGGGTGTGTGTGTAAATATCTTAATAATAAGGAACAAGTGAGTAGCTGTTTTTTTCTGAGTGAGGTTTATTTTAACTAGTGAACTGTACTGATTTTAGTAGGATTTATCAGTATTAGTAAGGTTTTATTAATAATTCTAAGCTGTTGTAGTATTGAGAAAGTTTTTTTTAGCAGTAGCAAAGAGTCAACTAATAAATAAAGGAATGGCAGGGTTGCTTCAACCTCGAGAGTGCACCTCCTGTGTTATGTGGGAGCTCCAGGATGCTTCCCGTATCCTGGAAAACCATTCATGCAGGAAGTATCGTCAATTGAAGCAGCTTGAGCTGCAGGTTTTGGAACTTGAGTGGCAGCTGGTGACACTGCAGTACATTCATGTAGATGGGAGCTACGTGGAAAGCACGTTTATAGATGTGGTCACCCCACAGCTTAAGTATATGCAAGGAGAGAGGGAATAGGTGATCACCAGACAGTCAAAAAGAATCAGGCAGGTAGTGCAGGAGACCCCTGAGTGCATCTCACTCTCCAACAGGTATTCAGTTCTGAATACTGAGGAAAGTGATGCTTCACCTGGGGAGAGCAGCCAGAGCCAGGTCCATGGCACCACGGGTGGCTCAGCTGCACAGGGGGGTACAGGGAAGACTGGAAGAGTCATAGTGATAGGTAATTTAATAGTCAGGGGAACAGACAGGCATTTCTGTGGCTGCAGACGTGAATCCAGGATGGTGTGTTACCTCCCTGGTGCCAGGGGCAAGGATGTCACTGAGCGGCTGCAGAGCATCCTGAAGGGGGAGGGTGAACAGCCAGCAGTCGTGGTCCACATCGGAACCAACGACATAGGTAGAAAGAGGGATGTGGTCCTGCAGAAAGAGTTTAGGGAGCTAGGTAAGAAATTAGCAAGCAGGACCTCAAAAGTAGTAATCTCCGGATTCCTCCCAGTGCCACGCGCATGTGAGTACAGAAATAGAAGGATAAGACAGATGAATGTGTGGCTGGAAAGATGGTGCAGGAGGGAGGGCTTCAGATTCCTGGGACACTGGGACCGGCTCTTGGGGAGATGGGACCTGTACAGGCCGGACTGGTACAGAGCCGGGACTGAGTTCCTTGCGGGACATTTTGCTCGTGATGTTGGGGAGGGTTTAAACTAGTTTGGCAGGGGGATGGGGACCTGAGGATAGACTCAGTTGCGACAAAATCAGAAAATAAAATGGAAGGCAGAAAATTAATGGATGAGTCTGGAAGACAGAGAAAACAAGGGTTAGAAAATAAAAAAAGAGTTTGGCAGTACTCAAGGGTATCGATTTCAATGCAAGGAGTATAGCAAATAAAGCAGATGAGCTGAGGGCACAGATAGACACATGGCAGTGTGATATCATAGCTATTACAGAAACATGGCTTAAGGAGAGACAGGAATGGCAGCTCAACGTTCCTGGTTACAGGATTTTCAAACACGATAGGGAGGAGGATAAGAAAGGAGGGGGAGTGGCAATTTTGGTCAAAGAAACTATTACAGCTGTGAGAAGGGATGAAATGTTGGAAGGTTCATCAAATGAGGCCATATGGATTGAGCTTAGGAACAAAAAAGGGGCAATCACACTGCTGGGAGTGTACTATAGACTCCCAAACAGTCAGAGGGAGATAGAAGAGCAGTTATGTAGGCAAATCTCTGAGAAGTGCAAGAACAATAGGGCAGTAATAGTAGGGAATTTTAATTACCCCAATATTAACTGGGATAGTTTTAGTGTGAAAGGAATTGAGGGAGCAGAATTCTTGAGGTGCATTCAGGAGAACTGTTTTGACCAGTATGTAGCAAGTCCAACAAGAGAGGGTGCAGTTTTAGGAAATGAAGATGGCAGGTGGAAGGAGTGGCAGTGGGAGAGCATTTTGGTGATAGTGATCATAATTCAGTCAGTTTTAACATAATTATGGAAAAGGACAGAGCGAGAACAGGAGTTAAAGTTCTCAATTGGGGCAAGGCCAATTTTACTAAACTGAAGAGTGATTTAGCGGAAGTGGACTGGAAACAGCTACTTGAAGGTAAATCAGTGTCAGAACAGTGGGAGGCATTCAAAGGGGAGATTCAAGGGGTTCAGAGTAAACATGTTCCCACAAAGAAAAAGGGTGAGGTGGCCAAATCTAGAGCCCCATGGATGTCAAGGAGGTTACAAGGTAAGATAAGGCAGAAAAGGAAAGCTTATGTCCAACACCGAGAATTCAATACTACAGAAAACCGAGAGGAGTATAGAAAGTGGAGGGGTGAAATCAAAAAGGAAATTAGGAAAGCAAAGAGAGGGCACAAAAAAATATTGGCAAGTAAAATCAAGGTGAACCCAGAGATATTTTCTCAATACATTAAGAGTAAGAGGATAACTAAGGAGAGAGTAGGGCCCATACAAAAACTAAAAAGGTAACCTATGTGTAGGAGCAGAAGATGTTGCTATTGTTCTTAATGAATACTTTGCGTCTGTCTTCACAAAAGAGGGGGACGATGCAGATATTGTAGTTAAGGAGGAGGAGTGTGAAGTATTGGATATGATAAACATCGGGAGAGAGGAAGTATTAATGGGATTAGCATCCTTGAAAGTTGATGAATCTCCAGGACCAGATGAAATGTACCCTAGGCTGTTAAAAGAAGCAAGAGAGGAAATAGCAGAGGGTCTGACCATCATTTTCCAGTCCTCACTGGATACAGGTGTGATGCTGGAGGATTGGAGAATTGCTAACATTGTACCTCTGTTTAAAAAGAGAGTGAAGGATAGACCGAATAATTACAGACCAGTCAGTCTAACCTCAGTAGTGGGCAAATTATTGGAATCTATTCTGAGAGACAGGATAAACAGTCACTTAGAAAGGCACAGGTTAATCAAGGATAGTCAGCATGGATTTGTTAAGGGAAGATCTTGTTTGACCAACTTGATCGAATTGCTTGAAGAAGTAAAAGGGGAGATAGATGAGGGTAATGCAGTTGATGTGGTCTACATGGATTTTAGCAAGGTTTTTGACAAGGTTCCACATGGCAGACTGGTTAAAAAAATAAAATCCCATGGGATCCAGGGAAATGCAGCAAGGTGAATACAAAATTGGCTCAGTGGCAGGAAACATAGGGTAATTGTTGATGGGTGTTTTAGTGACTGGAGGGTTGTTTCCAGTGGCATTCCGCAGAGCTTAGTACTGGGTTCCCTGCTTTTTGTGGTGTATATTAACAATTTGGACGTAAATGTAGGGGGCACGATCAAGAAGTTTGCGGATGACACAAAGTTTGGCCGTGTGGTCGATAGTGAGGAGGATAGCTGTGGGCTGCAGGAAGATATTGATGGTCTGGTCAGATGGGCAGAAAAGTGCCAAATGGAATTCAACCTGGAGAAGTGTGAGGTGATGCATTTGGGGAGGTCAAACAAGGCAAAGGAATACACGATTAATGGGAAAATACTGAGAAGTGTAGAGGAAGTGAGGGATCTTGGAGTGAATGTCCACAGATCCCTGAAGGTAGCAGGACAGGTCGATAAGGTGGTTAAGAAGGCATATGGAATCCTTTCCTTTATTAGCTGAGGTACAGAATATAAGAGCAGGGAGTCTGGATATGCACCTCAAGTGCCGCAATCTGCAGGGCTACAGACCAAATGCTGGAAAGTGGGATTAGAATGGGTGGATCGGTTTTTGGCCGGTGCAGACACGATGGGCCAAGTGGCCTCTTTCTGTGCCTTAAACTTTCTATGATTCCATGATTCTAAATCTGTCGCAGTTTCGTAGTTTTGTCATTGAAAATGGAAAAACTGCCAGTTTTGCTTCATGTTACCTTTCATTTCGACCGCCACAGAGGAAGAGGAAAATTTGCATCCATTGTCTTACCCTGTGCTTTTAGTTGTTTCTTTGTTCCTTTTCTGTGGCTTCCTGTGGCTTTTAGCAGCTTTTAGCAGTTGTGACCATTCCTGTGGCCTTTGTTTCGTCACTGTGCTTCTTCACCACTCAACCTCAGCTCCACTTTGACACCATGTTATGAACTCACAGGACATCAGTCTGGTGTGAACTCGGTCTTTAATGAAACTGACTGTGATGGCTGCCCCCAGTCAGAGTGCCTCATGGTAGAAGTCACATGACTACAGCAAGCCAGGAGGCACTTTGATACAGTATTACATTTCTATCCCAAACAACGCCCTCGCATTCACTCGCGCGCACACACACACGTCCACTCACACGCCCACCCATACTCGCACATAAACACACTCACTCATACACACACTCTCACACACTCATCTTCTTCTTTGGCCTCCTTGTCTCGAGAGACAATGGGTAAGTGTCTGGAGGTGGTCAGTGGTTTGTGAAGCAGCACCTGGAGTGGCTATAAAGGCCAATTCTAGAGTGACAGACTCTTCCACAGGTGCTGTAGATAAAATTGTTTGTAGGGGCTGTTACACAGTTGGCTCTCCCCTTGCGCTTCTGTCTTTTTACCTGCCAACTGTTAAGTCTCTTCAACTCGTCACTCTTTAGCCCCGCCTTTATGGCTGCCCGACAGCTCTGGCGATCGCTGGCAACTGACTCCCATGACTTGTGATCAATGTCACAGGATTTCATGTCACGTTTGCAGATGTCTTTAAAGCGGAGACATGGACGGCCAGTTTTAAGCAAGTAAAGTGGGGGTGGGACAAGAGATAACGAATGAGAATTTGATGGAACAAGGTCACAGAGAATAACTGACCAGAAGGTCATGGAGCAAAGGCAAATGGTATGTTAATGGTGTGGTGAAAGACAAAGCGTTAGTACAGAGAGGGTGTGAATAGACTGAAAACTGAACAGCCACAAGCACAATAATGAAAAAAAAACAGTGGGCAGGCAAACTGAACAAACTAAAATAAAATAAAATAAAATGAACACAAACAAATATAAAAAAAGAAAAAATAACTAAAAATAAAAGTAAAATGGGGGGCTGTCATGCTCTGAAATGATTGAACTCAATGTTCAGTCCGGCAGGCTGCAGTGTGCCTAATCGGGAGATGAGATGCTGTTCCTCGAGCTTGCGTTGATGTTCACTGGAACACTGCAGCAAGCCCAGGATAGAGATGTGAGCATGAGAGCAGGGGAGAGTGTTGAAATGGCAAGCAACCGGAAGCTCAGGGTCCTGCTTGCGGACTGAGCGGAGATGTTCCGCAAAGCGGTCACCCAGTCTGCGTTTGGTCTCCCCAATGTAGAGGAGACCACACTGTGAGCAGCGAATACAGTATACTACATTGAAAGAAGTACAAGTAAATCGCTGCTTCACCTGAAAGGAGTGTTTGGGGCCTGGGATAGTGAGGGGAGAGGAGGTAAATGGGCAGGTATTACACCTCCTGCGATTGCAGGGGAAGATGCCATGGGACGGGGACGAGGTGGTGGGGGTAATGGAGGAGTGGACCAGGGTGTCGCGGAGGGAACGATCCCTTCGGAATGCTGACAGGGGAAGGGCGGGGAAGATGCGTTTGGTAGTGGCATCATGCTGGAGGTGGCGGAAATGGCGGAGGAAGATCCTTTGGATATGGAGGCTGATTGGGTGGAAAGTGAGGACAAGGGGAACCCTGTCACGGTTCTGGGAGGGGCAGGGTTGAGGGTAGAGGTGCAGGAAATGGGCCGGACACAGTTAAGGGCCCTGTCAACAACAAAGAACAAAGAACAGTACAGCACAGGAACAGGCCATTCGGCCCTCCAAGCCTGCGCCGATCTTGATGCCTGCCGAAACGAACACCTTCTGCACTTCCGGGGCCCATATCTCTCTATTCCCTTCCTATTCATATATTTGTCAAGATGTCTCTTAAACGTCGCTATCGTATCTGCTTCCACCACCTCCCCAAGCAGCAAGTTCCAGGCACTCACCACCCTCTGTGTAAAAAACTTGCCTCGCACATTCCCTCTAAACTTTGCCCCTCGCACCTTAAACCTATGTCCCCTAGTAACTGACTCTTCCACCCTGGGAAAAAGCTTCTGACTATCCACTCTGTCCATGCCGCTCATAACTTTGTAAACTCTATCATGTCGCCCCTCCACCTCCGTCGTTCCAGTGAAAACAATCCAAGTTTTTCCAACCTCTCCTCATAGCTAATGCCCTCCAGACCAGGCAACATCCTGGTAAACCTCCTCTGTACCCTCTCCAAAGCCTCCATGTCCTTCTGGTAGTGTGGCAACCAGAATTGCACGCAATATTCTAAGTGTGGCCTAACTAAGGTTCTGTACAGCTGCAACATGACTTGCCAATTTTTATACTCTGTGCCCCGACCGATGAAGGCAAGCATGCCATATGCCTTCTTGACTACCTTATTCACCTGCGTTGCCACTTTCAGTGATCTGTGGACCTGTCCCCCCAGATCTCTCTGCCTGTCAATACTCCTAAGGGTTCTGCCATTTACTGTATACTTCCCACCTGCATTAGACCTTCCAAAATGCATTACCTCACATTTGTCCGGATTAAACTCCATCTGCCATTTCTCCGCCCAAGTCTCCAACCGATCTATATCCTGCTGTATCCTCTGACAATCCTCATCACTATCCGCAACTCCACCAACCTTTGTGTCGTCCGCAAACTTACTAATCAGACCAGCTACATTTTCCTCCAAATCATTTATATATACTACAAACAGCAAAGATCCCAGCACTGATCCCTGCGGAACACCACCAGTCACATCCCTCCATTCAGAAAAGCAAAGATCCACTGCTACCCTCTGTCTTCTATGACCAAGCCAGTTCTGTATCCATCTTGCCAGCTCACCTCTGATCCCGTGTGACTTCACCTTTTGTACGAGTCTGCCGTGAGGGACCTTGTCAAAGGCTTTACTGAAGTCCATATAGATAACATCCACTGCCCTTCCTTCAACAATCATCTTCGTCACTTCCTCAAAAAACTCAATCAAATTAGTGAGACACGACCTCCCCTTCACAAAACCATGCTGCCTCTCGCTAATAAGTTCGTTTGTTTCCAAATGGGAGTAAATCCTGTCCCGAATAATCCTCTCTAATAGTTTCCCTACCACTGACGTAAGGCTCACCGGCCTATAATTTCCTGGATTATCCTTGCCACCCTTCTTAAACAAAGGAACAGTGAGGGGAATCCTCGGTTGAGGATAAAGGAAGACATATCCAAAGCGCTATCATGGAAGGTAGCATCATCAGAGCAGATGCGTCGGAGACGGAGAAACTGGGAGAATGGAATGGAGTCCTTACAGGAGGCAGGGTGTGAAGAAGTGTAGTCGAGGTAGCTGTGGGTGTCGGTGGGTTTATAATGAATATTAGTAGACAGCCTATCCCCAGAGATGGAGATAGAGAAGTCGAGGAAGGGAAGGGAAGTGTCAGAGATGGACCATGTAAAGGTGAGAGAAGGGTGGAAATTGGAAGCAAAGTTGATAAAGTTTTCCAGTTTGGGGCGGGAGCAGGAAACGGCACCGATACAGTCATCAATGTACCGGAAAAAGAGTTGGGGGAGGGGGCCTGAGTAGGACTGGAACAAAGAATGCTTGACATATCCCACAAAAAGACAGGCATAACTAGGACCCATGCGGGTACCCATAGCAACACCTTTAACTTGAAGGAAGTGCGTGGAGTTGAAGGAGAAGTTGTTCAATGTGAGAACAAGTTCAGCCAGGCGGAGGAGGGTGGTGGTGGATGGGGACTGGTTGGGCCTCTGTTCCAGGAAGAAGCAGAGAGCCCTCAAACCATCCTGGTGGGGGATGGAGGTGTAGAGCGATTGGACGTCCATAGTGGAGAGGAGGTGGTTGGGACCAGGAAACTGGAAATTGTCAAAATGACGTGGGGCGTCAGAAGAGTCACGGACGTAGGTGGGAAGAGACTGGACCAGCGGAGAAAAGATAGAGTCTAGATAGGAAGAAATAAGTTCAGTGGGGCAGGAGCAGGCTGACACAATGGGTCTGCCGGGACAGTCCTGTTTGTGGATTTTGGGAAGGAGGTAGAAGCGGACTGTCCGAGTTTGTGGGATTATGAGGTTGGAAGCTGTAGAGGGAAGATCTCCAGAGGAGATGAGGTCAGTGACAGTCCTGTGGACAGTAGCTTGATGTTCGGTGGTGGGGTCATGGTCCAGGGGGAAGTAGGAAGAAGTGTCTGAGAGTTGACGCTGAGCCTCTGCAAGGTAGAGGTCGGTACGCCATACAACAACAGCACCACCTTTATCTGCAGGTTTGATGACAATAGAGTCATAGACAATAGAGTACAACAAAGAAACAGGCCCTTTGGCCCACTGCGTCCATGCCGACCATAATGCCTATCTATACTAATCCCATCTGCCTGCATTAATTCCGTATCCCTCTATGCCTTGCTTATTCAAGTACCTGTCCAGATGCCTCTTAAATGTCGCTACTGTTCCTGCCTCCACCACCTCCTCAGGTATCCTCATTCCAGATACCGACTATTCTTTGTGTGAAAAATTTACCCCTTTGATCCCCTTTAAACCTCCTCCCTCTCACCTTAAATCTATGCCCTCCAGTTTTAGTCACCCCTACCATGGGAAACAGACTCTGGCTATCTACCCTATCTATGCCTCTCATAATTTTATATACCTCTATCATGTCACCTCTCAGCCTCCTTCGCTGCAAGGGAAGAAGACACAGCCTATACAATCTCTCTTTATAACTCAAGTCCTCCAAACCAGGCAACATCCTTGTGAATCTTTTCTGCACCCTCTCTAGCTTAATCACATCTTTCCTGTAGTGCAGCGACCAGAACTGCACACAGTACTCCAAATGCGGCCTAACCAACGTCATGTACAACTGTAACATGATGTCCCAACTCTTGTACTCAATGCCTCAGCCGATGACGGCAAGCCTGCCATATGCCTTCTTCACCACCCTGTCTACCTGTGTTGCCACTTTCAGGGAATTATGTACTTGCACCCCAAGGTCTCTCTGCTCAAGAACACTCCCCAGGGCCCTGCCATTCACTGTATATGTCCTGCCCTGGTTTAACTTCCCAAAATGCATCACTTTGCACTTGTCTGCATTAAATTCCATTTGCCAATCCCTTGCCCACTTTCCCAGTTGATCTATATCCTGTTGTAACCTTAGACAACCTTCTTCACTGTCCACTATACCACCAATTTTGGTGTCATCTGCAAACTTACTAATCATGCCCCTTACATTCACATCCAAGTCATTAATATATATGACAAACAACAGAGGGCCCAGCACCGATCCCTGCGGCACACCACTGGTCACCGGCCTCCAATCTGAAAAACAACCCTCCACTACCACCCTCTGCCTCCTATCACCAAGCCAATTTTGTATCCAATTTGCCAGCTCGCCCTGGATCCCATGTGTTCGAACCTTCTGGACCAGCCTACCATGCGGGACCTTGTCAAAGGCCTTGCTAAAGTCCATGTAGACAACGTCCATCGCCCTGCCCTCGTCAATCCTCTTGGTCACCTCCTCGAAAAACTCAATCAAATTCGTGAGACATGATTTCCCACGCACAAAGCCATGCTGACTATCCCTAATCAGACCATGCCTTTCCAGATGCATATAAATCCTGTCTCTCAGAATCCCTTCCAATAACTTTCCCACCACTGATGTAAGGCTCACCAGCCTGTAGTTCCCTGGCTAATCCCTGCTGCCCTTCTTAAATAAAGGCACAACATTAGCTATCCTCCAGTCTTCCAGTACCTCACCCGTGGCTAACGATGATACAAAAATCTCTGCCAGGGCCCCAGCAATCTCCTCCCTTGCTTCCCAGAGCATCCTAGGATACACCTGGTCAGGCCCTGGGGATTTATCCACCTTAATGTGCTTCAAAACCTCCAACACCTCCTCCTTTGTAATGTTGATATGCTCCAGGATATCGCTGTTCCCTCCCATGAACTCACTAGCACGGTAAATACAGACGAGAAATATTCATTTAAGACCTCGCCCATTTCCCGTGGCTCCACACATAGATTGCCACACTGATCCTTAAGGGGACCTACTCTCTCCCTAGCTACCCTTTTACTCTTAATATACTTATAGAATCTTTAAGGGTTCTCCTTTATCTTATCTGCCAGGGAAATCTCATGGCCCCTTTTCACCCTCCTAATTTCCTTCTTAAGTGTACTCCTACATCCCCTATACTCCTCGAGGTACTCGCTCGATCCCAGCTGCCTATACCTGACATATGCCTCCTTCTTTGTCCTGACCAGACCCTCAATATCCCTCGTCAACCAAGGTTCCCTATACTTGCCAGCCTTGCCCTTCCATCTAGCAGGAACATGCCGGTCCTGAACTCTTCCTATCTTACTTTTAAAAGCCTCCCACTTGCCAGACGTCCCTTTACCTGTAAACAGCCTCTCCCATTCAGCTTTTGAGAGTTCCTGTCTGATGCCATCGAAATTAGCCTTCCCCCAATTTAGGACTTCAACTTGAGGACCAGTCCTATCCTTTCCCACAATGTCAGGGCTAGACCTGAGAGAACGGAGTATGGCAAGTTCAGAGGGGGACAGGTTAGAGTGAGTGAGGGGAGTGGAGAAATTGAGATGACCAATGTCTCGCCAACAGTTTTGAATGAAAAGATCAAGAGTGGGTATAAGGCAAGGGGGAGGGGTCCAGGCAGAGGGAGAATGCTGGAGGCGGGTGAATGGGTCTGCTGGTCGGGGGGAGGATTCCTGGTCAAAGAAGTGAGCCCGGAGGTGGAGGCGATGGAAGAAGAGCTCAACGTCATGCCGAGCATGAAATTCATTGAGGTGGGGGCGTAAGGGGATAAAACTGAGACCTTTGCTGAGTACAGAACGTTCAGTTTCAGAGAGGGGAAGATCAGAGGGTATAGTGAATACACGGCAGGGGTCAGATTAGAAGGGATGGGGTCAGAGGGAAGTGAATGGGAAGAAGGATCTGAAGGTAGCAGGACAGGTCGATAAGGTGGTTAAAAAGGCAAATGGAATCTTTCCTTTATTAGCTGAGGTATAGAATATAAGAGCAGGGAGGATATGCTGGAACCGTATAACTCATTGGTTAGGCCACAACTTGAGTACTGTGTGCAGTTCTGGTCACCTCATTACAGAAAGGATGCAATTGCACTAGAGAGGGTACAGAGGAGATTTATGAGGATGTTGCCAGGACTGGAAAAATACAGCTATGAGGAAAGATTGGATAGGCTGGGGTTGTTCTCCTTGGAACAGAGAAGGCTGAGGGGAGATTTGATTGAAATGTACAAAATTTTGAGGGGCCTGGATAGAGTGGAGGTAAAGGGTTTATTCACCTTAGCAGAGAGGTCAGTGAGGAGGGGGAATAGATTTAAAGTGATTGGTAGAAAATATTCGAGGGGAGATGAGGAAAAACTTTTTCACCCAGAGGGTGGTGATGGTCTGGAACTCACTGCCTGAAAGGGTAGTTGAGGCAGAGACCCTCAACTCATTCACAAGGAATCTGGATATGCACCTCAAGTACCGTAATCTCCAGGTTACGGACCAAATGCTGGAAGGTGGGATTAGAATAGGTGGATCGTTTTTCGGCCGGCACAGACACGATGGGCCAAGTGGCCTCTTTCTGTGCCTTAAATGTTCTATGATTCTAATACCTGCCCCCCAGGCCAGGATCTTCTCTGCAGGCTGGGATCTTCACCCAACACCTGGCTGGGATCTACCCCGCAGGCCAGGATCTACCCATACCAGGATCTGCCTCCACAGGCTGGGATCTAGAAACGTAAAAATGGATAGCAAGAGTTTCTACAGGTATTTAAAAAGGAAAAGAGTAAGTAAAGTGAGTGTTGGTCCTCTGGAGAGTGAGAATGGGGAGTTAATAGTAGATGATAAGGAAATGGAGGATGCAATATACAAATATTTTGCTTCTGTATTCACTGCAGAGGATACAAAAAAACATTCTAGTAATAGCTATAAATCAGGAGGTGGAAGGAAGAGAGGAACTTGGTGAAATTACAATCACCAGGGAAGCGGTACTGACCAAACTGATGGAGCTTCGGGCTGACAAGTCCCTGGGTCCTGATAGAATTCATCCTAGGATCTTAAAAGAGGTGGATAATGAGGTAGTAGATGCATTGGTGTTAATTTTTCAAAATTCACTGGATTCTGGTAAGGTGCCATCAGACTGGAAAGTAGCAACTATAACCCCTCTATTCAAGAAGGGGAAGAGGCAGAAAGCGGGTAACTGTAGGCCAGTTAGCTTGACATCTGTCGTGGAAAAGGTGTTAGAATTCATCATTAAGGAGGTTGTAGCTGGGCACTTAAAACTCGAGGTAATCGGGAATAGGCAGCATGGTTTTGTGAAAGGGAAATCGTGTTTAACCAATTTGTTGGAGTTCTTTGAAGGAGTAACAGGTGCTGTAGATAAAGGGGAGCCCGTTGACTTCCAAAAGGCATTTAACAAGGTGCCACATAAAAGGTTATTGCACAAAGTAGGAGCTCATGATGTAGTGGGTAACATATTAGCATGGATAGAAGATTGGCTGGCAGAAAACAGAGAGTATGCATAAATGGGTCCTTTTCTGATTGTCAGGATGTGATGAGTGGAGTCCCGCAGGGGTCTGTGCTGGGGTCTCAACTTTTTACAATTTATATCAATAACTTAGATGAGGGGAGTAATGGCATGGTAGCTAAATTTGCAGGTGACACAAAGATGGGTAGGAAAGTATGTTGTGAAGAGGGCATGAGGAGATTGCAGACCGATATAGATAGGTTGAGTGAGTGAGCAAAAATCTGGCAGATGGAGTATAATGTGGGAAAATGTGAAGTTGTTCACTTTGGCAGGAAGATTAAAAAAGCAGAGTATTACTTAAACAGAGAACGACTTCAGAATTCTGAGGTGCAGAGGGATCTAGGTGTTCTAGTGCATGAGTCACAAAAAGTTAGTATACAGATACAGCAAGTAATAAAGAAGGCTAATGGAATGCTATCCTTTATTACGAGAGGAATTGAAAATAAAAGAAAGGATGTTATGCTTCAGTTATACAGGGCATTGGTGAGACCACATCTCGAATACTGTGTGTAGTTTCGGTCTCCTTATTTAAGGAAGGATGTGAATGCATTGGAGGCAGTTCAGAGGAGGTTTACTAGATTGATACCTGGAATGAGCGGGTTGTCTTATGAGGAAAGGTTGGACAGACTGGGCTTGTTTTCACTGGAGTTTAGAGAGGGGAGACTTGATTGAAGTTTATAAGATCCTGAATGGTCTTGACAAGGTGGATGTGGAAAGGATGTTTCCTCTTGTGGGTGAGTCCAGAACTAGGGGGCATTGTTTTAAAATTAGGGGTCGCCCTTTTAGGACAGAGATGAGGAGAAGTTTTTTCTCTGAGGGTTGTGTGACTTTGGAACTCTCTGCCTCAGAAGGCGGTGGAGGCGGGGTCATTGAATATTTTTAGGGCGGAGAGAGATAGATTCTTGTTAGGTAAGGGAATCAAAAGTTATTAGGGGTAGATTGGAGAGTGGAATTCGAGAGACTAACAGATCAACCATTATCTTATTGAATGGCGGAGCAGGCTAGATGGGCCGAATGGCTACTTCTGCTTCTAATTCGTATGTTCATATGATCTGCCACCCCAGGCTGGGATTTGTCCTGCAAGCCGGGATCTACCTCATTTTTGCTGGTAGACGTGGGCCCAGCTCACAAACATAAGCAAGTCATTGAGGTGAGCTGAGGGGGAGAATGGAGGGAGCTAATAAAAGGAGAAAGAAGTATGACTCAGAAAAGAGAAATTGAGGGAAGGTTAATTTCGATGGCATCAGACAGGAACTCTCAAAAGTTGAATGGGAGAGGCTGTTTACAGGTAAAGGGACGTCTGGCAAGTGGGAGGCTTTTAAAAGTGAGATAGGAAGAGTTCAGGGCCGACATGTTCCTGCTAGATGGAAGGGCAAGGCTGGCAAGTTTAGGGAACCTTGGTTGACGAGGGATATTGAGGGTCTGGTCAGGACAAAGAAGGAGGCATATGTCAGGTATAGGCAGCTGGTATCGAGCGAGTCCCTCAAGGAGTATAGGGGATGTAGGAGTACACTTAAGAAGGAAATTAGGAGGGTGAAAAGGGGCCATGAGATTTCCCTGGCAGATAAGATAAAGGAGAATCCTAAAAGATTCTATAAATATATTAAGAGTAAAAGGGTAGCTAGGGAGAGAGTAGGTCCCCTTAAGGATCAGTGTGGTAATCTGTGTGTGGAGCCACGGGAAATGGGCGAGGTCTTAAATTAATATTTCTCGTCCGTATTTACCGTGGAGAAGGTCATGGAAGCTAGTGAGTTCATGGGAGGGAACACAGATATCCTGGAGCATATCAACATTACAAAGGAGGTGTTGGAGGTTTTGAAGCACATTAAGGTGAATAAATCCCCAGGGCCTGACCAGGTGTATCCTAGGATGCTATGGGAAGCAAGGGAGGAGATTGCTGGGGCCCTGGCAGAGATTTTTGTATCATCATTAGCCACGGGTGAGGTACCGGAAGACTGGAGGAGACATGGGTAGAGCAGGGGCAGGAATGGATGTTGCAGATTCCGGGATTTAGATGTTTCAGTAAGAACAGAGAAGACGGTAAAAGAGGGGGGGGTGTGGCATTGTTAATCAAGGAGAGTATTACAGCGACAGAAAGGACGTTTGAGGACTCGTCTACTGAGGTAGTATGGGCTGAGGTTAGAAACAGGAGAGGTGAGGTTACCCTGTTGGGAGTCTTTTATAGACCTCCGAATAGTTCCAGAGATGTAGAGGAAAGGATAGCGAAGATGATTCTCGACAGGAGCGAGAGTAACAGGGTAGTTGTTATGGGGACTTTAACTTTCCAAATATCGACTGGAAATACTATAGTTCGAGTACTTTAGATGGGTCAGTTTTTGTCCAGTGTGTGCAGGAGGGTTTTCTGACACAGTATGTAGACAGGCCAACCAGGGGCGATGCCACATTGGATTTGGTACTGGGAAATGAACCCGGCCAGGTGTTAGATTTAGATGTAGGTGAGCACTTTGGTGACAGTGATCACAATTCGGTTAGGTTTACCTTAGCGATGGGCAGGGACAGGTATATACCGCAGGGCAAGAATTATAACTGGGGGAAAGGAAATTATGATGCGATTAGGCAAGATTTAGGATGCATAGGATGGGGAAGGAAACTGCAGGGGATGGGAACAATCGAAATGTGGAGCTTATTCAAGGAGCAGCTACTGCGTGTCCTTGATAAGTATGTACCTGTGAGGAAGGGAGGAAGTTGTCGTGCGAGGGAGCCGTGGTTTACTAAAGAAGTTGAAGCGCTTGTCAAGAGGAAGAAGAAGGCTTATGTTAGGATGAGACGTGAAGGCTCAGTTAGGGCGCTTGAGAGCTACAAGCTAGCCAGGAAGGATCTAAAGGGAGAGCTAAGAAGAGCAAGGAGAGGACACGAGAAGTCATTGGTGGATCGGATCAGGGAAAACCCTAAGGCTTTCTATAGGTATATCAGGAATAAAAGAATGACTAGAGTTAGATTAGGGCCAATCAAGGATAGTAGTGGGAAGTTGTGTGTGGAATCAGAGGAGATAGGGGAAGTGTTAAATGAATATTTTGCGTCAGTATTTACAGTAGAGAAAGAAAATGTTGTTGAGAATACTGAGATTCAGGCTACGAGGCTAGATGGGATTGAGGTTCACAAGGAGGAGGTGTTAGCAATTTTGGAAAGTGTGAAAATAGATAAGTCCCCTGGGCCAGATGGGATTTATCCTAGGATTCTCTGGGAAGCTAGGGAGGAGATTGCAGAGCCTTTGTCCTTGATCTTTATGTCGTCATTGTCGACAGGAATAGTGCCGGAAGACTGGAGGATTGCAAATGTTGTCCCCTTGTTCAAGAAGGGGAGTAGAGACAGCCCTGGTAATTATAGACCTGTGAGCCTCACTTCAGTTGTGGGTAAAATGTTGGAAAAGGTTATAAGAGACAGGATTTATAATCATCTTGAAAAGAATAAGTACATTAGAGATAGTCAGCACGGTTTTGTGACGGGTAGGTCGTGCCTCACAAACCTTATTGAGTTTTTCGAGAAGGTGACCAAACAGGTGGATGAGGGTAAAGCAGTGGATGTGGTGTATATGGATTTCAGTAAGGCGTTTGATAAGGTTCCCCACGGTAGGCTATTGCAGAAAATACGGAAGTATGGGGTTGAAGGTGATTTAGAGCTTTGGATCAGAAATTGGCTAGCTGAAAGAAGACAGAGGGTGGTGGTTGATGGCAAATGTTCATCCTGGAGTTTAGTTACTAGTGGTGTACCGCAAGGATCTGTTTTGGGGCCATTGCTGTTTGTCATTTTTATAAATGACCTGGAAGAGGGTGTAGAAGGGTGGGTTAGTAAATTTGCAGATGACACTAAGGTCGGTGGAGTTGTGGATAGTGCCGAAGGATGTTGTAGGGTACAGAGAGACATAGATAGGCTGCAGAGCTGGGCTGAGAGATGGCAAATGGAGTTTAATGCGGAAAAGTGTGAGGTGATTCACTTTGGAAGGAGTAACAGGAATGCAGAGTACTGGGCTAATGGGAAGATTCTTGGTAGTGTAGATGAGCAGAGAGATCTTGGTGTCCAGGTGCATAAATCCCTGAAGGTTGCTAACCAGGTTAATAGGGCTGTCAAGAAGGCATATGGTGTGTTAGCTTTTATTAGTAGGGGGGTCGAGTTTCGGAGCCACGAGGTCATGCTGCAGCTGTACAAGACTCTGGTGAGACCGCACCTGGAGTATTGCGTGCAGTTCTGGTCACCGCATTATAGAAAGGATGTGGAAGCTATGGAAAGGGTGCAGAGGAGATTTACTAGGATGTTGCCTGGTATGGAGGGAAGGTCTTACGAGGAAAGGCTGAGGGACTTGAGGTTGTTTTCGTTGGAGAGAAGGAGGAGGAGAGGTGACTTAATAGAGACATATAAGATAATCAGAGGGTTAGATAGGGTGGATAGTGAGAGTCTTTTTCCTCGGATGGTGATGGCAAACACGAGGGGACATAGCTTCAAGTTGAGGGGTGATAGATATAGGACAGATGTGAGAGGTAGTTTCTTTACTCAGAGAGTAGTAGGGGCGTGGAATGCCCTGCCTGCAGCAGTAGTAGATTCGCCAACTTTAAGGGCATTTAAGTGGACATTGGATAGACACATGGATGAAAATGGAATAGTGTAGGTCAGATGGTTTCACAGCTCGGCGCAACATCGAGGGCCGAAGGGCCTGTACTGCGCTGTAATATTCTAATTCTAATTCTAATGTTGTGCCTTTATTTAAGACGGGCAGCAGAGATAAGCCAGGGAACTACAGGCCGGTGAGCCTTACATCAGTGGTGGGAAAGTTATTGGAAGGGATTCTGAGAGACAGGATTTATATGCATCTGGAAAGGCATGGTCTGATTAGGGATAGTCAGCATGGCTTTGTGCATTCCTTCACTGTCGCTGGGTCAGAATCCTGGAACTCCCTTCCTAACAGCACTGTGGGTTTACCTACCCCACATGGACTGCAGTGGTTCAAGAAGGCAGCTCACCACCACCTTCTCAAGGGCAATTAGGGATGGGCAATAAATGTTGGTCTGGCCAGTGACGCCCATATCCCCCAAACAAATGAAAAGAATAAAAGCAAAATACTTCGGATGCTGGAAATCTGAAATAAAAACAGGAAATGCTGGAACCACTCAGCAGGTCTGGCAGCATCTGTGAAAAGAGAAGCAGAGTTAACGTTTCGGGTCAGTGACCCTTCTTCGGAACTGACAAATATTAGAAAAGTCACAGATTATAAGCAAGTGAGGTGGGGGTGGGGCAAGAGATAACAAAGGAGAAGGTGTAGATTGGACAAGGCCACATAGCTGACCAAAAGGTCACGGAGCAAAGGCAAACAATATGTTAATGGTGTGTTAAAAGACAAAGCATTAGTACAGATTAGGTGTAAATACGCTGAATATTGAACAGCAGCAAGTGCAAACCTGAAAAAAAACCTGAAAAAAAACAGTGGGTAAGCAAACTGAACAAACTGGGATGAAATGAAATAAATGCAAAAAAAAGATTGTAAAAAATGTAAAAAAGAATGTAAAAAAAGGAAGAAAAAAATAACTAAAAATGAAATATAAATTAAAAGAATAAAAGCGTACAGTCGATCACCCCTTGCACTCTGGGGAAGCCAGCGATGGTGCCAATGGCCGCAGACCTTGCTGCCTGGCTGTCCTCATCTCCAGGTAAATAGATGAAATCATTGGCATGTCTGAAAAGGGAATTGGTCACCTCTTTGACACAGCTGTGGTCGCAGACTGTGATGTGCCATATATGTTACCCATGGATCCCTGGAAGGACACACTAGCAACAAAATTGAGTGCAGCAGTCACCTTGAGGGCAAGTGGCATGGGATTCCCACCAAAGCTCATGTTGCAGGATCCTACAAATTTCTGTGACCGTTTCACATGACATCCTGAGGCCTCTCTGACAACTGTAAGTAATTTGTCAAAGTCCTGAGGATGTGATGACGTACCAGTGCCCGACTTCGACAAGGCCATTCCTGGATGTTCCTCACCTTCCTGTTCTACCTGTTGCTGGCACTCAGGCATGATGAGTTGTTAGAAAAGAGCCCTTCTTATTCTTTCTCTTTGCTATTCCCGTGGTAGTAGACAATGAGACCCATGTCGCTGCAGTTTTTCTGAACAATAGATAAGCAGAGCATGGCGATTCAGCCCTCTGTGGCTAGTCAGCTGGAACATGGAGGCAATGAAAAGCTCCCTGATATCTGCCTTCAAATTGCACCCACTGTCGTTTGCCTCCTCCCACTCTCCTTGAGTGTCCAAGTGGTTTCCATTCTCATTGGAGAAAATGGTGCGCATGGAATTTGGGGCAAGTCTCCCCACCTTCCAACCTCCTCCTGCAACCTTTCAGCTTGAACCCATCACCCTTGACCCACCCAATGTCACCATTACCCTTCCCTCCGTAACCATTGAGCCTTCCCCCATTACCATGCACAGTGTAATCATTAATGTATTCATGCCATCCCGCCCCGTTCCTTCTCCCATTACCATCGACATGCCGACTCTTACCCTTGATCCTCCTCAGATCGACCTGACCATTGTTGCTGAGTCAAAAGACAGTAAGGGGAATAAGAAAAGTGATAGGCAGAGAAATTAAGGGCCAGAATCAAACAGGGCCACAGTGAAAAATAGTGGGAAGGGGACAAGTAATGTTAAAAAGACAAGCCTTAAGGCTTTGTGCCTTAACGTGCGGAGCATTCGCAATAAAGTGGATGAATTAATCGTGCAAATAGATGTAAACGGGTATGATATAGTCAGGATTACGGTGACATGGCTGCAAGGTGACCAGGGATGGGAAATGAACATCCAGGGATATTCAGTATTTAGGAAGGACAGACAAAAAGCAAAAGGCGGTGGAGTTGCATTGCTGATTAAAGAGGAAATTAACACAATAGTGAGGAAGGATATTAGCTCTGACGATGTGGAATCTGTATGGGTAGAGCTGAGAAACACTAAGGGGCAAAAAACGTTAGTGGGGGTTGTATATAGACTCCCAAACTGTAGTGGTGATGTTGGGAATGGCATTAAACAGGAAATTAGAGATGCATGTGATAAAGGAACATCTGTAATTATGGGTGATTTTAATCTGCATATAGATTGGGAAAATCAAATTAGTCACAATACCATAGAGGAGGAATTCATGGAGTGTATACAGGATGGTTTTCTGGACCAATACATTGAGGAACCAACTAGAGAACAGGCCATCCTAGACTGGGTATTGTGTAATGAGAGAGGAATAATTGACAATCTAGTGGTTCGAGACCCCTTGGGGACGAGCGACCATAATATGATAGAATTCTTCATCAAGATGGAGAGTGATGTAGTTGATTCTGAGACAAGTATCCTGAATCTTAGTAAAGGAAACTACGAAGGTATGAGGCGCGGGTTGGCCAGTTCTCAAAATGGAGACGTGTGACCAGTGGTGTTCCACAGGGATCCGTACTGGGACCACTGTTGTTTGTGATATACATAAATGATTTGGAGGAAAGTATAGATGGTCTGATTAGCAAGTTTGCAGACGACACTAAGATTGGTGGAGTAGCAGATAGTGAAGGGGACTGTCAGAGAATATAGCAGAATATAGATAGACTGGAGAGTTGGGCAGAGAAATGGCAGATGGCGTTCAATCAGGGTAAATGCGAGGTGATGCATTTTGGAAGATCCAATTCAAGAGTGAACTATACAGTAAATGGAAAAGTCCTGGGGAAAATTGATGAACAGAGAGATTTGGGTGTTCAGGTCCATTGTTCCCTGAAGGTGGCAACACAGGTAAATAGAGTGGTCAAGAAGGCATACGGCATGCTTTCCTTCATCGGACGGGGTATTGAGTACAAGAGTTGGCAGGTCATGTTACAGTTGTATAGGACTTTGGTTCGGCCACATTTGGAATACTGCGTGCAGTTCTGGTCGCCACATTACCAAAAGGATGTGGATGCATTGGAGAGGGTGCAGAGGAGGTTCACCAGGATGTTGCCTGGTATGGAGGGCGCTAGCTATGAAGAGAGGTTGAACAGATTAGGATTATTTTCATTAGAAAGACGGAGGTTGAGGGGGGACCTGATTGATGTGTACAAAATCATGAGAGGTATAGACAGGGTGGATAGCAAGAAGCTTTTTCCCAGAGTGGGGGATTCAATTACTAGGGGTCACGAGTTCAAAGTGAAAGGGGAAAAGTTTAGGGGGGATATGTGTGGAAAGTTCTTTACGCAGAGGGTGGTGGGTGCCTGGAACGCGTTGCCAGCGGAGGTGGTAGACGCGGGCACGATAGCGTCTTTTAAGATGTATCTAGACAGATACATGAATGGGCAGGAAGCAAAGAGATACAGACCCTTAGAAAATAGGCGACATGTTTAGATAGAGGATTTGGATCGGCGCAGGCTTGGAGGGCCGAAGGGCCTGTTCCTGTGCTGTAATTTTCTTTTGTTCTTTTTGACGGATTGGGAAATGTTATTTAAAGGGATGACGGTAGATAGGCAATGGCAAACATTCAAAGAGAGCATGGATGAACTGCAACAATTGTTTATTCCTGTCTGGCGCAAAAGTAAAACGGGAAAGGTAGCCAAACCATGGCTTACAAGGGAAATTAGAGATAGCATTAGATCCAAGGAAGAGGCATACAAATTCACCAGAAAAAACAACAGACCTGAGGATTGGGAGCAGTTCAGAATTCAGCAAAGGAGGCCCAAGGGATTGATTAAGAAAGGGAAAATAGAGTACGAGAGCAAGCTTGTGGGGAACATAAAAACTGACTGTAAAAGTTTCTATTAGTATGTGAAGAGAAAAAGATTGGTGAAGACAAATGTAGGTCCCTTACAGTCAGAAACAGGGGAATTTATTATGGGGAATAAAGAAATGCCTGACCAACTAAATGCATACTTTGGTTCTGTCTTCACAAAAGAGGACACAAATATCATACCAGAAATGTTGCAGAACACAGGGCTTAGTGAGAGAGAGGAACTGAAGGAAATCAGTATTAGTAGAGAAATGGTGTTGGGGAAATTGATGGGATTGAAGGCCGATAAATCCCCAGGGCCTGAAGGTCTGCATCCCAGCGTACTTAAGGAAGTGGCCCTAGAAATAGTGGATGCATTGGTGTCATCTTCCAAGATACTATAGACTCTGGAACAGTTCCTACAGATTGGAGGGTAGCTAATGTAACCCCACTATTTAAAAAGGAGGTAGAAAGAAAGCAGGGAATTACAGACCAATCAGCCTGACATTCGTAGTGGGGAAAATTCTAGAGTCCATTATCAAAGATTTTATAGCAGAGCACTTGGATTTACGAAAGGGAAATCACGCTTGACAAATCTACTAGAATTCTTCAAAGATGTAACTCGTAGAGTTGATGAGGGGGAGCCAATGGGTGTAGTTTATTTGGACTTTCAGAAGGCTTTCGACAAAGTCCCACATAAGAGATTAGCATGTAAAATTAAAGCGCATGGGATTGGGGGTAGTGTATTGTGATGGATAGAGAATTGTTTGGCAGACAGGAAACAAAGAGTAGGAATAAATGGGTCTTTTTCCGAATGGCAGGCAGTGACTAGTGGGATACCACAGGGAAATTTGCAGATGTCACAAAACTGGGTGGGACGGTGAGTTGTGAGGAGGATGCAGAGAGGCTTCAGGGTGATTTGGACAAGTTGGGTGAGTGGGCTAATGCATGGCAGATGCAGTATAATGTGGATAAATGTGAGATTATCCATTTTGGTAGCAAAAACAGAAAGGCAGATTATTATCTGAACGGCTATAAACTGAGAGAGGGGTATATGCAGCGAGACCTGGGTTCTCTCATACACCAGTCGCTGAAGGTAAGTATGCAGGTGCAACAGGCGGTAAAAAAGGCAAATGGTATGTTGGCCTTCATAGCGAAAGGATTCGAGTGCAGGAGCAGGAATGTCTTGGTGCAATTATACAGGGCCTTGGTGAGGCCACACCTGGACTATTGTGTGCAGTTTTGGTCTCCTTATCTGAGGAAGGATGTTCTTGCTATGGAGGGAGTGCAGCGAAGGTTTACCAGACTGATTCCTGGGATGGCGGGACTGACGTATGAGGAGAGATTGAGTCGGTTAGGATTATATTCGCTGGAGTTCAGTAGGGTGAGAGGGGATCTCATAGAAACCTATAAAATTTTAACAGGACTTGACAGGGTCGATGCAGGAAGGATGTTCCCGATGGTGGGGGAGGCCAGAACCAGGGGTCATAGTCTAAGGATATGGGGTAAACCTTTCAGGACTGAGATGAGGAGAAATGTCTTCACCCAGAGAGTGGTGAGCCTGTGGAATTCGCTATCACAGAAAGCAGTTGAGGCCAAAACATCGTATGTTTTCAAGAAGGAGTTAGATATTGCTCTTGGGGCGAAAGGGATCAAAGGATATGGGGCGAAAGCAGGAACAGGTTACTGAGTTGGATGATCAGCCATGATAATAATGAATGGCGAAGCAGGCTCAAAGGGCCGAATGGCCTACTCCTGCTCCAATTTTCTATGTTTCTATGAGTCTCTTTGCCCTCCCTATGAAGTCACCGCACACCCTACCATTAGTCTTAACCTTCCCCCCTCACAGAATCCATTTGCCCCCATTGATTGTGACCATTCCCTATGCTAGCCAGTACCCTCAATTTGCCCCACAGCTCCCCAACATTAACAGCACTCATCCCTCCCTTTAGGCCATTGGTGACTATCTTCTGACTTGAACGCTGTAATCAAGCCATCACCCCAGCTTCAGCATCAGTAGCAACCATTACACACCCTGGACACTCCACTCCACCCTGCCCTGCTCCTCCAGGCACACAATCACTCTACCTCGTCCTCCCTCAGTACCCTGCCCTGCTCCTCCATGCACCCAATCACTCTACCTCGTCCTCCCTCAGTACCCTGCCCTGCTCCTCCATGCACCTAATCACTCTACCTCGTCCTCCCTCAGTACCCTGCCCTGCTCCTCCAGGCACACAATCACTCTACCTCGTCCTCCCTCAGTACCCTGCCCTGCTCCTCCAGGCACACAATCACTCTACCTCGTCCTCCCTCAGTACCCTGCCCTGCTCCTCCATGCACCCAATCAACCTCGTCCTCCCTCAGTACCCTGCCCTGCTCCTCCATGCACCTAATCACTCTACCTCGTCCTCCCTCAGTACCCTGCCCTGCTCCTCCATGCACCCAATCACTCTACCTCGTCCTCCCTCAGTACCCTGCCCTGCTCCTTCATGCACCCAATCACTCTACCTCGTCCTCCCTCAGTACCCTGCCCTGCTCCTCCAGGCACACAATCACTCTACCTCGTCCTCCCTCAGTACCCTGCCCTGCTCCTCCAGGCACACAATCACTCTACCTCGTCCTCCCTCAGTACCCTGCCCTGCTCCTCCAGGCACCCAATCACTCTACCTCGTCCTCCCTCAGTACCCTGCCCTGCTACTCCATGTAAACCCCTCCACGTGCCTTTGCCACCATCCCCTGAAAAGATTTGCCCTTGTTGGAGCCAAACCTGGAGTCAAATGTCCATTCCAATGCTGGCATTAGTCTTGACAATGAGTTAAAGAGAGAACAGCACAGACTTGAGACTCAATTGTGCAAATGCGACTGCTGCACGCCACGATAAAGCAATCGTGAACCATGTAGCACAGGACTAGTGCTCACAGTTCACTTTAATCTGGCAGGTAGGACTGAATTGTAACTCTGTATAGGGTAATGTAGATTCATGGCATGTAAACGAGTGTAAAGCTGCAATTCGCCAACACACAGGAGAGCCCCGGAATGCTGCACACGACCGACTTAATTGCTGAAAGATATCCCGCGTAGGGAATCTGAAAAAATACCTCCCACCTAATTCTATCACCCTGCACACTACACATTCCACTTGTGCAAAGCCCATAAAATGCCACTAAAACAAAAGCAAAATACTGCAGATGCTGGACATCTGAAATAAAAACAGAAAGTGCTGGAAATACTCAGCAGGTCAGGCAGCTTCTGTGGAGAGAGAAACAGAGTTAACGTTTCAGGTCAGTGACCCTTCAACAGTTCCGAAACAAACAGGGTAAGTTGAAGCAGAAAAAGAAAGCTTATAATTTTCACAAAAATCTTAAATACTTTAGAAAGCCTAGAGGAGGATAGAAAGTGCAGGGGTGAAGTGAAAAAGGAAATTAGAAAATCAAAGAGAGAACATGAAAAAATATGGGCAGGTAAAATCAAGGAAAACCCAAAGATGTTTTATCAGTATATTAAGAGCAAGAGGATAACTAAGGAAAGGGTAGGGCCTATCAGAGATGTACAAGGGAATTTACACGTGGATGCAGAAGATGTGGGCAGGGTTCTTAATGAGTTTTTTGCCTCTGTCTTCACAAAGGAGAGGGATGATGCAGACATTGTAGTTAAAGAGGAGGAGTGTGAAATATTAGATAAGTATAATGAGAGAGGAAGTACTAGAGAGTCTGACGTCCTTGAAAGTGGATAAATCACCAGGGCTGAATGGATTGTATCCCAGGTTGTTAAAGGAAGCCAGGGAGGAAATAGCGGATGCTCTGAGGATCATCTTCAAATCCTCACTACATACAGTCGAGGTACCAGAGGATTGAAGGTCAGCGAACATTGTACCATTGTTTAAAAAAGGTGCGAGGGATAAGCCAGGTAATTATAGGCCGGTCAGTCTGACCTCGGTGGTGGGCAAATTATTAAAATCAATTCTGAGAGACAGGATAAACTGTCACATAGAAAGGCAAGGATTAATCAGGGATAGTTGTGATCTGGAATGCACAGTGGCACAGTGGTTAGCACCGCAGCCTCACAGCTCCAGCGACCCGGGTTCAATTCTGGGTACTGCCTGTGTGGAGTTTGCAAGTTCTCCCTGTGTCTGCGTGGGTTTCCTCCGGGTGCTCCGGTTTCCTCCCACATGCCAAAGACTTGCAGGTTGATAGGTAAATTGGCCATTATAAATTGCCCCTAGTATAGGTAGGTGGTAGGGGAATATAGGGACAGGTGGGGATGTGGTAGGAATATGGAATTAGTATAGGATTAGTATAAATGGGTGGTTGATGGTCGGCACAGACTCGGTGGGCCGAAGGGCCTGTTTCAGTGCTGTATCTCTAAACTAAACTAAATAGCATGGACTTATTAAGGGAAGATCATGTCTTACTAACTTGATTGAATTTTTTGAGGAAGTAACAAGGAGGATTGATGAGGGTAGTGCAGTGGATGTGGTCTACATGGATTTTAGTAAGGCATTTGACAAGGTCCGACATGGCAGACTGGTCAGTAAAATGAAAGCCCATGGGATACAGGGGAAGGTGGCAGGTTTGGATCCAGAATTGGCTCAGTGACCGGAAACAAAGGGTAGTAATCGACGGATATTTTTGCGAATGGAAAGCTGTTTCCAGTGGTGTTCCACAGGGCTCAGTGTTGGGTCCCTTGCTGTTTGCGGTATATATTAATGATTTGGACTTAAATGTGAGAGGCATGATTGGAAAATTTACTGATGACACAAAAATTGACCGTGTAGTGGATAGTGAAGAGGATAGCTGTGGACTCCAATGGGTGGAAAAGTGGCAAATGGAATTCAATCCGGAGAAGTGTGAGGTAATGCATTTGGAGAGGGCAAATAAAGCAAAGGAATATGCAATAAACAGGAGGGATATTGAGAGGGAAAGAAGAAATACATGCACTTTGGAGTGCATGTCCACAGGTCCCTGAAGGTGGCAGGACATATGGATAGAGCAGTGAAGAAGGCATATGGAATGCTTTCCTTTATTGGCCGAGGTATAGAATACAAACACAGGGATGTAATGCTGGACTGTATAAAACGCTGGCTCGGCCACAGTTGAAGTATTGCGTACAGTTCTGGTCACCACATTACAGGAAGGACAGAATTGCTCTGGAGAGAGTACAGAAGAGATTTACAAGAATGTTGCCAGGGCTTGAAAATTGCAGCTATGAGGAAAGATTGGATCAGCTAGGGTTGTTTTCCTTAGAACAGAGGAGGCTGAGGGGTGACTTAATTGAGGTACACAAATTATGAGGGACCGAAATAGAATAGACAGGAAGGACATGTTTCCCCGAGTGGAGAGGTCAATTAGCAGGGGGCACAGATTTAAGGTGATTGGTAGAAGGATTAGAGGGGACAAGAGGAAAAACTTTTTCATCCAGAGGGTGGTGGGTGTCTGGAATTCACTGCCCGGATCGATGGTGGAGGCAGGAACCCTTAACTCATTTAAAAGGTACCTGGACCTGCACCTGAAGTGCTGTAACCTGCAAGGCTAGGGACCAGATGCTGGAAGGTGGGATTAGATTGGGCAGCTAGTTTTTTCAGCCGGCACAGACACAATGGGCTGAACGGCCTCCTTCTGTGCCGTAACTTTTCTATGGTTCCATGCAGTGCAGCCAGAGCCAAGGCGACAGCACCACAACTGGTTCAGCTACACAGAGGCCACAAAGAAGACTGGAAGAGCGATAGTGATAGGAGATTCGATAGTCAGGGGAACAGACGTGAATCCAGGATGGTGTGTTACCTCCCTGGTGCCAGGGTCAAGGATGTCACTGAGCGGCTGCAGAGCATCCTGAAGGGGGAGGGTGAACAGCCAGCAGTCGTGGTCCACATCGGAACCAACGACATAGGTAGAAAGAGGGATGTGGTCCTGCAGAAAGAGTTTAGGGAGCTAGGTAAGAAATTAGAAAGCTGGACCTCAAAAGTAGTAATCTCCGGATTCCTCCCAGTGCCACGTGCAAGTGAGTATAGAAATAGAAGGATAAGACAGATGAATGTGTGGCTGAAAAGATGGTGCAGGAGGGAGGGCTTCAGATTCCTGGGACATTGGGACCAATTCTGGAGAAAGTGGGACCTATACATGGGTTGGGATGGGTTGCCCCTGAACAGAGCTGGGACAAAATTCAGGTGATTTGTCAGTGCTATTGGAGAGGGTTTAATCTCACTTGTCTGGGGTGTGGAAACCAGGAGTAAATATCAGAGAGGAATACCAAAGTGCACAGAATACTGAGAGAGATAGATAGCACTAGAGTAGAGAATATTGGACGGGGTCAGAGTAAGGGAGAAAGTAATAAAGTCTGAATCAGGGTTAATGTGCATGTATGTGAATTCAGTGTCTGGTTAATAAGACCGGTGAGGTACTGGCACAGATTGCCATGTTGTGACTATAACCTGGCTCAAAGAAGGGCAGGACTGGGTGTTAAATATTCCAGGTTGCAAGGTGTTTGGGAAAGATAGGAGAGGAAGAAAAAGGGGAGGAGTGATGGTATTGATTAAGGAGAGCAATACAGTGCTGGAGTGACAGGATATCCCAGAGGGGTTGAGGACAGAAGCTATTTGGCTAGAGCTAAGAAACAAAAAAAGGTGCAATTATATTGCTCGGTGTTGTCTATAGACCACCAGCTAGTGGGAAGGATAAAGAGGAACAAATTTGCAAGGAAATTACAGAGAGGTGCAAAAATTATAGAGTAGTTATAATGGGGGACTTTAATTATCCAAACATAGACTGGGATAATAGCAGTGTAAAGGGCAGTGAGAGGCAAGAGTTCCTAGAGTGAGTTCAGGAAACATTTCTACAGCAGTAAGTTTCCAGTCCAATGAGGAAGGAGGCACTGTTGGATCTGGGTCTGGGGAATGAGGTGGATCAAATGTCAGTAGAATATTTAGGGGACAGTGATCATTGTATCATAAGGTTTAGGTTGGCTATGAAAAAAGACAAAGTAAGAATAATTAACTGGGAGAAAGCCGACTTCAATGGGGTAAGAATGGATCTGACCCAGATAAATTGGTATCAAAGGTTGGCAGGAAAAACGGCACCTGAACAAGGGGCTACCTTTAAAGAAGAGATAGTTGGAGCACAGTTATGGTATATTCCCTTGAAAGGGAAAGGTAGGGTAAACAAATCCAGAGTTCAATGGATGACAAAAGAGATAAAGACTAAGATTAAGAAGAAAAAGTGTGTTTATGACAGATGTCCGGTAGAAATGAGGCTGAATATAGAAAGTTCAGAGGGGAAGTGAAAAGGCAAATGAGAGAAGCAAAGATAGAGTATGAGAAGAGACTGGCAGCTAATATAAAAGGGAATCCAAAAGTTTTCTATAAGCATTTAATAGTAAAAGGGTGGTAAAAGGAGGAGTGGGGCCGATTAGGGACCAGAAAAGGGATTTACACATGGAGGCAGAGGGCATAGCTGAGATATTTAAATGAATACTTTGCATCTGTCTTTACCAAGGAAGAAGATTCAACCCAGGCAATGGTGAAAGAGGAGGTACATCAGACACTAGAGGGGTTTAAAATTGCGAAAGAGGAAGTATTAGAGAGGCTGTCTGAACTTAAAGTGGATTAAGCCCCAGGGCCAGATGAGATGCATCCAAGGATTCCGAGGGAAGTGAGGGTGGAAATCTCAGAGGCACTGGACATAATTTTTCAGTCTTCCTTAGACTCTGGGGTGATGCCAGAGGACTGGAGAATTGCAAACGTTACACCCTTGTTCAAAAAAGGGTGTAAAGATAAGCCCAGCAGCTCCAGGTTCTTATGAAAGGTCACAGACCCCAAACGTTAACTCTGTTTCTCCCTCCACAGATGCTCCCTGACCTGCTGAGTATTTCCAGCATTTTCTGTTTCATTGTATAAAACACTAGTTCAGCCTCAGCTGGAGTATTGCGTCCAATTCTGGGCACTGCACTTTAGAAAAGATGTGAGGACATTGGAGAGAGTACAGAAAAGATTCACAAGAATGGTTCCAGGGATGAGGAATTTCAGTTATGAAGATAGATCGGAGAAGTTAGGACTGTTTTCCTTGGAGAAGAGAAGGCTGAGAAGTGATTTGATAGAGGTATTCAAAATCATGAGGGGTCTGGACAGAGTAGAGAGAAACTGTTCCCACTCATGAAAGGATCGAGAACGAGAGGTCACAGATTTAAAATATTTGTTAAGAGAAGCAAAAGTGAGATGAGGAAAAATGTTTTCACGCAGCGAGTGGTTAAGGTCTGGAATGCGCTGCCTGAGAACGTGGTGGAGGCAGGTTCAATTGAAGCATTCAAAAGGGAATTAGACTGTTATATGAAAAGGAAGAATGTGCAGGGTTATGGGGCGAAGGTGGGGGAGTGGCACGAGGTGAATTGTTAATTCGGACAGCCAGTGCAGACATGATAGGCCAAATGGCCTCCTTCTGCAGTGTAACATTTCTGTGATGTGTGTGCGTATGAGTGTGCAAGTGTTTCAATGTGCGCGTGTGCAAGTGAGATTGTGTGAGTGTATGCGTGAGAGTCAAGTCTCAAATCTAAATCAGGGGACACAATCACTGACCAACACAAGCAAATGGACCGCTGGGTTGAGCACCACCTAGAACTGTACTCCAGAGAAAATGTTGTCACTGAGACCGCCCTCAATGCAGCCCAGCCTCTGCCAGTCATGGATGAGCTGGACGAACAGCCAACAAAATCGGAACTCAGTGATGCCATTGATTCTCTAGCCAGTGGAAAGGCCCCTGGGAAGGACGGCATTACCCCTGAAATAATCAAGAGTGCCAAGCCTGCTATACTTTCAGCACTCTACAAACTGCTATGCCTGTGCTGGGATGAGGGAGCAGTACAACAGGACATGCGTGATGCCAACATCATCACCTCTATAGGAACAAGGGTGACTGCAACAACTACCGTGGAATCTCCCTGTTCAGCATAGTGGAGAAAGTCTTCGCTCAAGTCGCTTTAAACAGGCTCCAGAAGCTGGCTGAGCGTGTCTACCCTGAGGCACAGTGTGGCTTTCGAGCAGAGAGATCCACCATTGACATGCTGTTCTCCCTTCGCCAGCTATAGGAGAAATGCCGCGAACAACAGATGCCCCTCTACGTTGCTTTCATTGATCTCACCAAAGCCTTTGATCTCGTCAGCAGACGTGGTCTCTTCAGACTACTAGAAAAGATCGGATGTCCACCAAAGCTACTAAGTATCATCACCTCATTCCATGACAATATGAAAGGCACAATTCAACATGGTGGCTCCTCATCAGAGCCCTTTCCTATCCTGAGTGGTGTGAAACAGGGCTGTGTTCTCGCACCTACACTGTTTGGGATCTTCTTCTCCCTGCTGCTTTCACATATGTTCAAGTCTTCAGAAGGAGGAATTTTCCTCCACACAAGATCAGGGGGCAGGTTGTTCAACCTTGCCCGTCTAAGAGCGAAGTCCAAAGTACGGAAAGTCCTCAGCATGGAACTCCTCTTTGCTGACGATGCTGCTTTAATATCTCATACTGAAGAGTGCCTGCAGAGACTCATCGACAGGTTTGCGGCTGCCTGCAACAAATTTGGCCTAACCATCAGTCTCAAGAAAATGAACATCATGGGACAGGACGTCAGAAATGCTCCATCCATCAATATCGGCGACCACGCTCTGGAAGTGGTTCAAGAGTTCACCTACCTCGGCTCAACTATCACCAGTAACCTGTCTCTAGATGCAGAAATCAACAAGTGCATGGGAAAGGCTTCCATTGCTATGTCCAGACTGGCCAAGAGAGTGTGGGAAAATGGCGCACTGACACGGAACACAAAAGTCAGAGTGTATCAAGCCTGTGTCCTCAGTACCTTGCTCTACGGCAGCGAGGCCTGGACAACATATGTCAGCCAAGAGCGATGTCTCAATTCATTCCATCTTCGCTGCCTCCGGAGAATCCTTGGCATCAGGTGGCAGGACCGTATCTCCAACACAGAAGTCCTCGAGGCAGCCAACATCCCCAGCTTATACACACTACTGAGTCAGCGGCGCTTGAGATGGCTTGGCCCTGTGAGCCGCATGGAAGATGGCAGGATCCCCAAAGACACATTGTACAGCGAGCTCGCCACTGGTATCAGACCCACCAGCCGTCCATGTCTCCGCTTTAAAGACGTCTGCAAACGCGACATGAAATCCTGTGACATTGATCACAAGCCGTGGGAGTCAGTTGCCAGCGATCGCCAGAGCTGTCGGGCAGCCATAAAGGCGGGGCTAAAGAGTGACGAGTTGAAGAGACTTAACAGTTGGCAGGAAAAAAGACAGAAGCGCAAGGGGAGAGCCAACTGTGTAACAGCCCCGACAACCAGTTTTATCTACAGCACCTGTGGAAGAGTCTGTCACTCTAGAATTGGCCTTTATAGGAACACTAGGCGCTGTTTCACAAACCACTGACCACCTCCAGGCGCTTACCCATTGTCTCTCGAGACAAGGAGGCCAAAGAAGAAGAAGATGAGTGTGTGAGAGTGTGTGTATGAGTGAGTGTGTTTATGTGCGAGTATGGGTGGGCGCGTGAGTGGACGTGTGTGTGTGCGCGCGAGTGAATGCGAGGGCGTTGTTTGGGATAGAAATGTAATACTGTATCAAAGTGCCTCCTGGCTTGCTGTAGTCATGTGACTTCTACCATGAGGCACTCTGACTGGGGGCAGCCATCACAGTCAGTTTCATTAAAGACAGAGTTCACACCAGACTGATGTCCTGTGAGTTCATAACATGGTGTCAAAGTGGAGCTGAGGTTGAGTGGTGAAGAAGCACAGTGACGAAACAAAGGCCACAGGAATGGTCACAACTGCTAAAAGCTGCTAAAAGCCACAGGAAGCCACAGAAAAGGCACAAAGATACAACTAAAAGCACAGGGTAAGACAATGGATGCAAATTTTCCTCTTCCTCTGCGGCGGTCGAAATGAAAGGTAACATGAAGCAAAACTGGCAGTTTTTCCATTTTCAATGACAAAACTACGAAACTATGACAGATTTAGAATCATGGAATCATAGAAAGTTTAAGGCACAGAAAGAGGCCACTTGGCCCATCGTGTCTGCACCGGCCAAAAACCGATCCACCCATTCTCATCCCACTTTCCAGCATTTGGTCTGTAGCCCTGCAGATTGCGGCACTTGAGGTGCATATCCAGACTCCCTGCTCTTATATTCTGTACCTCAGCTAATAAAGGAAAGGATTCCATATGCCTTCTTAACCACCTTATCGACCTGTCCTGCTACCTTCAGGGATCTGTGGACATTCACTCCAAGGTCCCTCACTTCCTCTACACTTCTCAGTATTTTCCCATTAATCGTGTATTCCTTTGCCTTGTTTGACCTCCCCAAATACATCACCTCACACTTCTCCAGGTTGAATTCCATTTGCCACTTTTCTGTCCATCTGACAAGACCATCAATATCTTCCTGCAGCCTACAGCTATCCTCCTCGCTATCTACCACACCACAATCTTCGTGTCATCTACAAACTTCTTGATCACGTCCCCTACATTTACGTCCAAATTGTTAATTTAGGACACAAAAAGCAGGGGACCCAGTACTGAGCCCTGCGGAACGCCACTGGAAACAGCCCTCCAGTCGCTGAGACACCAGTCAACAATTACCCTTTGTTTCCTGCCACTGAGCCAATTTGTATTGTTACGACCAGGTGAGAAAGGTGTCTCGGGGTTTTTAACTGTCTTCACCTGGTCTTATTGTCACAAAGTTTAATTTTAAACACGCTGTTTTGAGCTCCCCCTTTGTGAATCCTTGTTCACAGCTTTCCAATTATAAGGCAAAGAAATTAGCACACCAGGTTTTCTTTAAGCTTAAAGAAGAAAAGTGAAAGTTATTAAACCTTAAACTCTAACTTGGTTAATGCCTACGGATACACGCCGTGCCCACGCTAGCCTGCACACGTGATACACACACGCAAATAGAGACAGAAAAGTGAAGAAAAATAAAATGGAGAGGTTTGAGGTAGTCTCTGAAGAGGGATTTTTTTTAACTGTGCTTTGAGCTCGCTGTAGGGTCCTTGACTGTAAGTAGATCTTGCTTTTCGTTGGGGCCCAGTGTTCTTCTTAAATCTTGTTCACTGGAGGAGACTTTTCTCTCTTGGGGTTCATATGTCTCAATGATTTTCAAAGCTGGTGAGAGCAAGATGAAAGCAGACAGGAGAGAGGTGTTCTCAGTCCAAGAGAATGGTGCCTTCTGATTTCAAATTCCTTGTTGGAAGTTCAAATTCAAAAAACTCCAACAGTCAGTTAGTCATGTGACTAAACTGTTCTGACCACGTTTGTTTATATTTTCAACCATTTTAGCAGTTAAGCTAGAATGCTAGCCTCTCCACCTTCAACGTCTGGTAATCAAAGGTTCATTGTGGATTAAATTGGAGCAGGGAATAGCTCCTTTGTCCTTTGAAGTACTTGTCTGTTGATATGCTAATGTCTCTCTCCAAACAAAGTCTTCAATTGTTTTTTAAAGCAAGTTATTTCTTCACCAACAATAGCCAAAGATCAATGTTCATGTAGCAAAATTAATTTTCCTCATTCCTGGCAGGTGGGAGGCTTGCCTGACAGTATCCACCTTGCTGTATTTCCCTGGATCACATGGGATTTTATTTTTTTAACCAGTTTGCCATGTGGGACCTTGTCAAAAGCTTTGCTAAAATCCATGTAGACCACATCAACTGCATTACCCTCATCTCTCTTCTTTGTTACTTCTTCAAAAAATTCAATCAAGTTGGTCAGACAAGATCTTCCCTTAACCAATCCATGCTGACTATCCTTGATTAACCTGTGCCTTTCTAAGTGACAGTTTATCCTGTCTCTCAGAATAGATTCCAATAATTTGCCCACGACTGTTTTTTACTGTTTTTGTTAATATCTAGAGTTGTACTTAACTAAGGGGTAATTGAATAAAAGAAATGGCAGCCAGTGTAGTGTATTGCTCCTCCTGCAGAATGTTCGAGGTGGGGGAAACCTCCGGTGACCCTGCCGACTTCACCTGCTGGAAGTGCATCCGTCTCCAGCTCCTATCAGACCGTGTTAGGGAATTGGAGCTGGAGCTGGATGAACTGAGGATCATTCGGGAAGCTGAGGGGTTGATAGATAGAAGCTACACGGAGGTCGTTACTCCACAAATCAAAGGCAGCTGGGTAACAGTTAGAGGTGGGAAGAGGTCAGTGCAGGGATCTCCTGTGGTCGTTCCCCTCAACAACAAGTATACAGTTTTAGATACTGTTGGGGGGGACGGCCTATCGGGGGCAGGCTGCAGTGACCGGGCCTCTGGCACGGGGTCCTGCACTGTGGCTCAGAAGGGAAGGAGGGAGAATGGGAGAGCACTAGTCATCGGGGACTCGATGGTGAGGAGTACGGACAGGCGGTTCTGTGGGCGCAGGCGAGACGCACGGATGGTTTGTTGCCTCCCTGGTGCCAGGGTCCGTGATGTTTGTGATCGCGTCTTCAGGATCCTTAAAGGAGAGGGGGAGCAGCCAGAGGTCGTGGTGCACATTGGCACCAACGACGTAGGAAGGAAGGGTGGCACAGATGTTAGAAGTGAGTTTAGGGAGTTAGGCTGGAAGCTGAAAGCTCGGACGGACAGAGTTGTTATCTCTGGTTTGTTGCCGGCGCCACGTGATAGTGAGGCTAGGAATAGGGAGAGAGCACAGCTGAACACGTGGCTGCAGGAATGGTGTAGGAGGGAGGGCTTCCAGTTCTTGGATAATTGGACTGCATTCTGGGGAAGATGGGACCTGTTCAAACAGGACGGGCTGCATCTGAACCAGAGGGGCACCAATATCCTGGGAGGGAGGTTTGCTAGTACTGTTCGGGAGGGTTTAAACTAGTTTGGGAGGGGGATGGGAACCGGACTTGTAATCCAGGGACCAGTGGGTCCACTCAGAAAGACAAAGAGTGTAGTGAGGTATTGGGGAAGGTAGCACTGTCACAGAGGACAGATGGGCACGGAGAAGGGTTAAAGTGCGTATATTTCAACGCAAGAAGCATCAGGAATAAGGTGAGTGAATTGAAGGCGTGGATGGGCACTTGGGACTACGATGTTGTGGCCATCACTGAAACGTGGATAGGTGAGGGGGAGGAATGGTTTTTGGAGGTACCTGGTTATAGATGTTTTCATAAGATTAGGAATGGTGGTAAAAGAGGTGGGGGGGTGGCATTGTTAGTTAGAAATAGTGTAACAACTGCTGAAAGAATTTTCGAGGAGGATCTGCCGACTGAGGCACTGTGGGTTGAGGTCAGGAACAGGAAAGGAGCAGTCACCTTGATGGGAGTTTTCTATAGGCCCCCCAATAGCAGCAGGGAGGTGGAAGAGCAGATTGGGAAACAGATTTTGGAAAGGAGCAGAAGTCACAGGGTAGTAATTATGGGGGATTTCAACTTCCCAAATATTGATTGGCAACTCTTTAGATCGAATAGTTTGGATGGGGTAGTGTTTGTGCAGTATGTCCAGGAAGCTTTTCTGACTCAGTATGTAGACTGCCCGACCAGAGGGGAGGCAATATTGGATTTGGTACTAGGTAATGAACCAGGGCAAGTGATAGAGCTGTTGGTGGGCGAGCACTTTGGAGATAGTGATCACAATTCTGTAGCATTCACTGTGGTAATGGAGAGGGATAGGTATGTGCAACAGGGCAAGGTTTACAATTGGGGGAAGGGTAGATATGATGCTGTCAGGCAGGAACTGAGGAGCATAAGTTGGGAGCATATGCTGGCAGGGAAGGGCACGGTCGAAATGTGGAACTTTTTCAAGGAGCAGATAGTAGGGGCCATTGATAAGCATGTCCCTGTCAGACAGGGAAGGGATGGTCATGTGAGGGAACCGTGGTTGACAAGAGAGGTTGAGAGTCTTGTTAGGAAGAAGAAGGATGCGTATATAAAGTTGAGGAAAAAGGGCACAGGCATAGCTCTGGAGGGATACAAGATGGCCAGGAAGGATCTGAAGAAAGGGATTAGGAGAGCTAAGAGAGGGCATGAAAAATGCTTGGCGGGTCGGATAAAAGAAAACCCCAAGGCCTTTTACGCGTATGTCAGAAATATGAGGATGACTAAGGGGACCGTAGGTCCGGTCAAGGACAATAGCGGGAGACTGTGTGTTGAGCCGGAAGAGATAAGTGAGGTTTTGAATGAGTACTTCTCTTCGGTATTTACGAATGAGAAGGGGTGTATTACTGAAGAGGACGGTGGGAAGCAGACTGGTAAGCTCGAGGAAGTGCTCGTTAGGAGGGAAGATGTGTTGGGGTTTTTGAATAACTTGAAGATAGACAAGTCTCCCGGGCCTGACGGGGTATATCCAAGGATGTTATGGGAAGCAAGGGATGAAATTGCAGAGCCGCTGGCAATGATCTTTTCATCTTCTCTGCTGACGGGGGTGGTACCAGGTGATTGGAGGGTGGCAAATGTTGTGCCCCTGTTCAAGAAAGGGAATAGGAACAACCCTGGGAATTACAGGCCAGTTAGTCTTACTTCGGTGGTAGGCAAGTTGATGGAAAAGGTGCTGAGGGATAGGATTTCTGAGCATCTGGAAAGACACTGCTTGATTCGGGACAGTCAGCACGGTTTTGTGAGGGGTAGGTCTTGCCTCACAAGCCTGATTGAATTCTTTGAGCAGGTGACCAAGCAAGTGGATGAGGGTAAACCAGTGGATGTGGTGTACATGGATTTTAGTAAGGCATTTGATAAGGTCCCCCATGGTAGACTTATGGAGAAAGTCAGGAGGCATGGGATAGTGGGGAATGTGGCCAGTTGGATTAAGAATTGGCTAACTGATAGAAGGCAGAGAGTGGTCTTAGATGGTAAATACTCAGCCTGGAGCCCAGTTACCAGTGGCGTGCCGCAGGGATCAGTTCTGGGTCCTCTCCTGTTTGTGATTTTTATTAACGACTTGGATGAGGAAGTCGAAGGGTGGGTCAGTAAATTTGCAGATGATACAAAGGTTGGTGGAGTTGTGGATACCGAGGAGGGCTATTGTCGTCTGCAAAGGGACTTGGATAGGTTGCAGTGCTGGGCTGAAAAGTGGCAGATGGAGTTTAACCCTGAAAAGTGTGAGGTCGTCCATTTTGGAAGGACAAACATGAATGCAAAATACTGGGTTAACGGTAGGGTTCTTGGGCATGTGGAGGAGCAGAGAGACCTTGGGGTCTATGTGCATAGATCATTGAAAGTTGCAACTCAAGTGGATAGGGCTGTGAAGAAGGCATATGGGGTGTTAGCGTTCATTAGCAGAGGGATTGAATTTAAGAGCCGTGAGGTGATGATGCAGCTGTACAGGACCTTGGTAAGGCCTCATTTGGAGTACTGTGTGCAGTTCTGGTCGCCTCATTTTAGGAAGGATGTGGAAGCCTTGGAGAGGGTGCAGAGGAGATTTACCAGGATGTTGCCTGGAATGGAGAATAAGTCTTACGAGGAAAGGCTGAACATTCTAGGCCTTTTCTCATTAGAAAGGAGAAGGATGAGGGGTGACATGATAGAGGTTTATAAGATGATCAGGGGAATAGATAGGGTAGACAGTCAGAAACTTTTTCCCCGGGTGGAGCAAAGCGTTACAAGGGGTCATAAATTTAAGGTGAAGGGTGGGAGATATAAGGGGGATGTCAGGGGAAGGTTCTTTACCCAGAGAGTGGTCGAGGCATGGAATGCCTTGCCCGGGGAAGTTGTTGAGTCAGAAACTTTAGGGACTTTCAAAAGGCTTTTGGATAGGTATATGGATAAAGGAGAATGATGGGGTATAGATTAAATTGTCCTTGACAGAGGACAAAGGATCGGCACAACATTGTGGGCCGAAGGGCCTGTTCTGTGCTGTATGTTCTATGTTCTATATGTTCTATGACTGAGGTTAGACTGACTGGTCTGTAATTATTCGGTCTATCCTTCACTCCCTTTTTAAACAGAGGTACAATGTTAGCAATTCTCCAATCCTCCGGCACCACACCTGTATCCAGTGAGGACTGGCAAATGATGGTCAGACCTTCTGCTATTTCCTCTCTTGCTTCTTTTAACAGCCTAGGGTACATTTCGTCTGGCCCTGGAGATTTATCAACTTTCAAGGATGCTAATCCCTTTAATACTTCCTCTCTGCCTATGCTGATCACATCCAATACTTCACACCCCTCTTCCTTAACTACAATATCTGCATCGTCCCCCTCTTTTGTGAAGACAGACGCAAAGATTTCATTAAGAACAATACCAACATCTTCCACTCCTACACATAGGTTACCTTTTTGGTCTTTTATGGGCCCTACTCTCTCCTTAGTTATCCTCTTACTCATAATGTATTGGGGCGGCACAGTGGTTAGCACCGCAACCTCACAGCTGCAAGGATCCAGGTTCAGTTCTGGGTACTGCCTGTGTGGAGTTTGCAAGTTCTCCCTGTGACCGTGTGGGTTTTCGCCGGGTGCTCTGGTTTCCTCCCACAGCCAAAGACTTGCAGGTTGATAGGTAAATTGGCCATTGTAAATTGCCCCCAGTATAGGTAGGTGATATGGGATTACTGCAGGATTAGTATAAATGGGTGGCTGTTGGTCGTCACAGACTCAGTGGGCCAAAGGGCCTGTTTCAGTGCTGTATCTCTAAAAAAAAACATCTTTGGGTTCACCTTGATTTTACTTGCCAATATTCTTTCATGCCCTCTCTTTGCTTTCTTAATTTCCTTTTTGATTTCACCCCTCCACTTTCTATACTCCTCTTGGCCTTCTGTAGGATTTTCTCTGTGTCAGACATAAGCTTTCCTTTTCTGCCTTATCTTACCCTGTAACCTCCTTGACATCCAATGGGCTCTAGATTTGGCCACCTCACCCTTTTTCTTTGTGGGAACATGTTTACTCTGAGCCCCTTGAATCTCCCCCTTTGAATGCCTCCCACTGCTCTGACACTGATTTACCTTCAAGTAGCTGTTTCCAGTCCACTTTCACTAATGTAGAGGAGACCACACTGTGAGCAGCGAATACAGTATACTACATTGAAAGAAGTACAAGTAAATCGCTGCTTCATCTGAAAGGAGTGTTTGGGGCCTGGGATAGTGAGGAGAGAGGAGGTAAATGGGCAGGTATTACACCTCCTGCGATTGCAGGGGAAGGTGCCGTGGGAAGGGGACGAGGTGGTGGGGGTAATGCAGGAGTGGACCAGGGTGTCGTGGATGGAACGATCCCTTCGGAATGCTGACAGGGGACACCTCTACATTGGGGAGACCAAACGCAGACTGGGTGACCGCTTTGCGGAACATCTCCGCTCAGTCCGCAAGCAGGACCCTGAGCTTCCGGTTGCTTGCCATTTCAACACTCCCCCCTGCTCTCATGCTCACATCTCTGTCCTGGGATTGCTGCAGTGTTCCAGTGAACATCAACGCAAGCTCAAGGAACAGCATATCATCTACCGATTAGGCACACTACAGCCTGCCAGACTGAACATTGAGTTCAATAATTTCAGAGCATGAATGACCGGGCCCCCCCCTTTTATTTTAATTTTTAGTTATTTTTTCTTTTTTCTTTGTTTATTTTATTTTAATTTGTTTAGTCTGTTCATACTGTGCGTACCCACTGTTTTTTTTCATGTTGTGCTTGGGCCAGGCCGCTCAGTTGTCTGTCCATTAACACCCTCTCTGCACTAACGCTTTGTCTTTCAACACACCATTAACATACCATTTGCCTTTGTTCCATGACCTTATGGTCAGTTATTCTCTGTGACCTTGTCTTATCAACACCTTCTCTTTTGTTATCTCTTGCCCCATCCCCCACTTTACTTGCTTATAACCTTTCACATTTCTAATATTTGCCAGTTCTGATGAAGGGTCACTGACCTGAAATGTTAACTCTGCTTCTCTCTCCACAGATGCTGCCAGACCTGCTGAGTATTTCCAGCATTTCTTGTTTTTATTTCTTTTTTATCTAACCTTTGTTTCCTCTATCTTCCAGACTCATCCATTAATTTTCTGCCTTCCATTTTATTTTCTGATTCTGTCGCAACTGAGTCTATCCTCAGGTCCCCATCCCCCTGCCAAACTAGTTTAAACCCTCCCCAACAGCAATAGCAAATGTCCTGCAAGGTACTCAGTCCCGGCTCTGTTCAGGTGTAACCCGTCCGGCCTGTACAGGTCCCATCTCCCCCAGAGTCGGTCCCAATGTCCCAGGAATCTGAAGCCCTCCCTCCTGCACCATCTTTCCAGCCACACATTCATCTGTCTTATCCTTCTATTTCTATACTCACTTGCGCGTGGCACTGGGAGGAATCCAGAGATTACTACTTTTGAGGTCCTGCTTGCTAATTTCTTACCTAGCTCCCTAAATTCTGACTGCAGGACCACATCCCTCTTTCTACCTATGTCGTTGGTTCCGATGTGGACCACGACTGCTGGCTGTTCACCCTCCCCCTTCAGGATGCTCTGCAGCCGCTCAGTGACATCCTTGACCCTGGCACCAGGGAGGTAACACACCATCCTGGATTCACGTCTGCGGCCACAGAAACGCCTGTCTGTTCCCCTGACTATTAAATTACCTATCACTATGACTCTTCCAGTCTTCCCTGTACCCCCCTGTGCAGCTGAGCCACCCGTGGTGCCATGGACTTGGCTCTGGCTGCTCTCCCCAGGTGAAGCATCACTTTCCTCAGTATTCAGAACTGAATACCTGTTGGAGAGTGAGATGCACTCAGGGGTCTCCTGCACTACCTGCCTGATTCTTTTTGACTGTCTGGTGATCACCTATTCCCTCTCTCCTTGCATATACTTAAGCTGTGGGGTGACCACATCTATAAACGTGCTTTCCACGTAGCTCCCATCTACATGAATGTACTGCAGTGTCACCAGCTGCCACTCAAGTTCCAAAACCTGGAGCTCAAGCTGCTTCAATTGACAACACTTCCTGCATGAATGGTTTTCCAGGATACGGGAAGCATCCTGGATCTCCCACTTAGCACAGAAGGTGCATTCAACGGCTGTGAGCAGCTCTGCTATTACTCAAATTTAATTAACAAACCAGAGCAGCTGTGAGTAGCTGTATTTTTATCACTGTTGGGGAGAGACTTTTCCACCCGAAACATGAATGGTATGTGTTCAATATTAGGGCCCAAGGTGAAAAAGGGTTCACTGATCAATAACATTAACAAAGCTCGCAGAATCTTGTGAATTTGTGCAACTAAAAGATGATCTAATTAAAGACAGGATTGTATTAGGCATAATGACCTTCCTTCAATCATAAGGTCAGAAGTGGGGATGTTCGCTGATGATTGCACAATGTTCAGCACCATTCGCAACTCCTCAGATACTGAAGCAGTCCGTGTAGAAATGCAGCAAGACCTAGACAATATCCAGGCTTGGGCTGATAAGTGGCAAGTAACATTCGCGTCACACAAGTGCTCGGCAATGACCATCTCCAACAAGAGAGAATCTAACCACCTCCCCTTGACATTCAATGGCATTACGATCGCTGAATCCCCCTATAACATCCTAGGGGCTACCATTGACCAGAAACTGAATTGGACCAGCCATATAAATACCGTGGCTACAAGAGCAAGTCAGAGGCTAGGAATCCTGCGGTGAGTAACTCACCTCCCATCTCCCCAAAGCCTGTCCACCATCTACAAGGCACAGGTCAGGAGTGTGATGGAATACTCTCCACTTGCCACTCAAGAAGCTCGACACCATCCAGGACAAAGCAGCCCACTTGATTGGCACCCCATCAACAAACATTCACTCCCTCCACCACCGATGCCGTGGCAGCAGTGTGTACCATCTACAAGATGCACTGCAGCAATGCACCAAGACTGCTTCGACAGCACCTTCCAAACCCGCGACCTCCACCACCTAAAAAGGACAAGGGCAGCAAATACATGGGAACACCACCACCTGCAAGTTCCCCTCCAAGTCACACACCATCCTGATTTGGAACTATATCGCCGTTCCTTCATTGTCGCTGGGTCAAAATCCTGGAACTCCCTTCCTAACAGCACTATGGGTGTCCCTACCCCACATGGACTGCAGCGGTTCAAGAAGGCACCTCACCACCACCTTCTCAAGGGCAATTAGGGATGGGCAATAAATGCTGGCCTGGCCAGCGATGCCCACATCCCATGAATGAATTGAAAAAAAAAAGAGAGATCTGACGTCTACTGATAGAGGAGAAACTGACTCTCAGGAAAGTGATCAATGTGTGCAGAAGCTCTGAGGTTGTAAATCAGCAGGTGGAACATATTCACGGCAGAACAGACCAGGCCTTGCAATATGCTTATAGAGTCATAGAGATATACAGCACGGAAACAGGCCCTTCGGCCCGTGGTGTCTGTGCCGGCCATCAAACACTAACTATTCTAATCCCATGTTCCAGCACTTGGCCTGTAGCCTTGTATGTTATGACGTTTCAAATGCTCATCTAAATACTTCTTAAATGTTGTGATGGTTCCTGCCTCTACCACCTCTTCAGACAGTGTGTTCCAGATTCCAACCATCCTTCGGGTCAAAATTTTTTTCCTCAAATCTCCCCTAAACCTCCTGCCCCTTACCTTAAATCTATGCCCCCTGGTTATTGACCCCTCCACTAAGGGTAAAAGTTTCTTCCTAACTAACCTATCAATGCCCCTCATAATTTTCTATACCTCAATTATGTCCCCCCTCAGCCTTCTCTGCTCCAAGGAAAACAACCCTAGCCTTTTCAGTCTCTCTTCATAGCTGAAATGCCCCAGTCCAGGCAACATCCTGGTGAATCTCCTCTGCACCCTCTCCAGTTCAATCACATCCTTCCTATAGTGTGGTGCCCAGAATTGTACACAGTACTCCAGCTGTGGCCTAACTAGTGTTTTATTAAGCTCGATCATAACCTCCCTGCTCTTATATTCTATGCCTCGGCTAATAAAGGCAAGTATCCCATATACCTTCCTAACCACCTTATCTACCTGTGCTGCTGCCTTAAGTGATCTATGGACAAGTACACCAAGGTCCCTCTGACCCTCTGTACTTCCTAGGGTCCTACCGCCCATTTTAAATTCCCTTGCCTTGATAGTACTCCCAAAATGCATCACCTCACACTTCTCAGGATTAAATTCCATTTGCCACTGCTCTGCCCATCTTACCAGCCCATCTATATCATCCTGTAATCTAAGGCTTTCCTCCTCACTATTTACGACACCACCAATTTTCGTGTCATCTGCAAACTTACTGATCATACCTCCTATATTCACATCTAAATCATTAATGTACACTACAAACAGCAAGGGTCCCAGCACCGATCCCTGTGGTACACCACTGGTCACAGGCTTCCACTCACAAAAACAACCCTTGACCATCACACTCTGCCTCCTACCACTGAGCCAATTTTGGATCCAATTTGCCAAATTGCCCTGGATCCCATGGGCTCTTACCTTCTTAACCAATCTCCCATGCGGGACCTTATCAAAAGCCTTACTGAAGTCCATGTGGACTACATCAACTGCTTTACCCTCATCCACACATCTAGTGACCGCCTCAAAAAATTCAATCAAGTTTGTTAGACATGATCTCCCCCTGACAAAGCCATGCTGACTATCCCTGATTAATCCCTGCCTCTCCAAGTGGAGATTAATCCTGTCCCTCAGAATTTTTTCCAATTGTTTCCCAACCACTGATGTTAGACGCACTGGCCTGTAATTACCTGGTTTATCCCTGCTACCCTTATGAATAATGGCACCACATTCGCTGTCCTCCAATCCTCTGGCACCTCTCCTGTGGCCAGAGAGGATTTGAAAATTTGTGTCAGAGCCCCTGCTATCACCTCCCTTGCTTCACACAACAGCCTGGGATACATCTGGGGTAGGCCGTGACATAGTGGTATTATCACTGGACTAGTAACCCAGAGACCCAGGGTATTGTTCTGGAGACTAAAGGATCCAGGAAACTAAAGCCCTCCCTCCTGCACCATCTCCTCAGCCACGCATTCATCTGCTCTATCCTCCTATTCCTAAACTCACTAGCACGTGGCACCGGGAGTAATCCAGAGATTACAACCTTTGAGGTCCTGCTTTTTAATCTGCTACCTAGCTCCCTAAATTCTTGTTGCAGGACCTCAGCCCTCTCTCGACCTATGTCATTGGTACCAATGTGCACCATGACCTCTGACTGTTCACCCTCTCCCTTCAGAATGTCCTGCAGCCATTCCGTGACATCCTTGACCCTAGCAGCAGGGAGGCAACATACCAACCTGGAGTCTCGTTTGTGGCCACAGAAACACCCATCTGCACCCCTTACGATAGAATCCCCTATCACTATAACTCTTCTAACCCTTTTCCTCCCCTGCTGTGCAGCAGAGCCTTCCGTGGTGCCACGAACTTGGCTGTTGCTGCTTTTCCCTGGGAGGTCAACAGTATCCAAAGCGGTATATCTGTTTGAGAGGGGGATGGCCACAGGGAACTCCTGCACTCCCTGCCTGCGCCTACTACTCCGCCTGGTGGTCACCCATCCCTTTTCTGCCTGTGCAGCCATTACCTGCGGTGTGACCACCTCACTAAACGTGCTATCCACGACGTCCTCAGCATCGCGAATGCTCCACAGTGAATCCACCCACAGCTCCAGCTCGGTAATGTGGGTAGTCAGTAGCTGTAGATGGATACACTTCCTGCACACATGGTCATCAGGGACACTGGAAGCGTCCCTGATTTCCCACATAGTGCAGGAGGCGCATATCACGGGGCTGAGCTCTCCTGTCATGACTTACCCTTAGATTAATTAGTTACTCCCTTTAAAAAAATACTAATTAAATTAGGGGCCTTGTTCTCCAAACACTACCCACTATAATCTAAATTACACTAATTTGGAAAAACACACTAGTAGTACTCACTTTATCACTTGAGGTCTTTTTTCAAAAAAAAGCTTTCCCCTTTTTTCTATGCTATTTAAATTAACTAACAGCTGTTACTTACCCAACCAATCACCTTGCAGATTTCCCGTGATGTCACTCAGTTTTTCTCCCCCTCTTCGAGTTTCAGCACACTCTGAGAGACACGGAGCCACTCCGGAGTCACCACCCCACTCCCAGGTAAGTAAGGGCCTCGAGCCCCACTCTTTATTTATAGCCTGCCCCCATCCGGATCAGCTTCCTCGCAGGTCCGCCAGTCGCCGCCCCACTCCCAGGTAATGCCGATGGACATTCCAGACCGAAAAGGCATTAAGATTACAGACAAAGGGCAGGATGCAAATACTGCAGAGGACATCACACACAGGAAAAGAAGGTATGTCCAGTGTGGGGAGAGCAGAGTTCTCACTGCAAGGAGCTGAATCATTCAGCACACAAGTGTTTGGTGAGAAGGAAGCACAACAAGCAGGTACAGATGGTCACTGGAGAGATATCAGCTGAAGATTCTGATGAATCATTATACACCATACAACAGGTTGGTTCAGGTCGATCGGTGATAAATGGTTTGTGACTGTTGGAATGATGACTGCAGAAGGAGAATATCAAGTCAATATAAAGTGTCAGATAGACAGCGATGCATCTTGCAACATCATGACCTTCACAGACCTGTGCGAAATGGCTGAACATGGCAATCCAAAAATGAAGCCCTCGAAAGTAAGGTTGAGGCTGTATGATGGCACCATACTAGTGCCAAGAGGACAAGTTACTCTGAGAGCCCAATGCAATGACAAAAATGAAGATCTGGAGTTCCAGATGAGAGACGGCAAGCAAAAGCCACTCATCTCAGCTGAAGCAAGTCTAAACTTGAACTGGTAACCCTTAATGTGCAAAATGAGATTTGCAACATGTCGCAGCACACCAAACCATTGACTGCTGAACAGATCCTAGAGGAGTAGAACGATGTATTTACAGGTTTAGGATGTCTTGGAGAGGGTACAGAAGAGGTTTACCAGGATGTTGCCTGGTCTGGAGGGCATTAGCTATGAAGAGAGGTTGGATAAACACGGATTGTTTTCACTGGAACGACGGAGGTGGAGGGGAGACATGATAGAGGTTTACAAAGTTATGAGCGGCATGGACAGAGTGGATAGTCAGAAGCTTTTTCCCAGGGTGGAAGAGTCAGTTACTAGGGGACATAGGTTTAAGGTGAGAGGGGCAAAGTTCAGAGGGGATGTGCGAGGAAAGTTCTTTACACAGAGGGTGGTGAGTGCCTGGAACTTGCTGCCGGGGGAGGTGGTGGAAGCAGGTACGATAGCGACGTTTGAGAGGCATCTTGACAAATACCTGAATAGGATGGGAATAGAGGGATACGGACCCCGGAAGTGCAGAAGGTTTTAGTTTAGGCAGGCATCAAGATCGGCGCAGGCTTGGAGGGCCGAATGGCCTGTTCCTGTGCTGTACTGTCCTTTGTTCTTTTGTCTTCCTGGAGAATATCATCTTGATGTAGATAAGACGGTAAGACCAATTCAGCATCTGGTGAGGAAAGTTCCAGCTGCCCTCAAGGCCAGCCTAAAAGACAAGATAGAAGAGCTGGAAAAGGAGGGAGTAATCAAGAAAATGACAACTCCTACAGAATGGATTAGCAGCATGGGAGCAGTGAAACAATCTGGAAAACTGAGAGTATACATCAACACAAAGGATCTAAATAAAGCTCTGAAGAGATCTCACGACCCCATGCCAACCATCAAAGGAATTTTGCCACAACTTGCAAAGGCAAATATCTTCACTACCCCAGATGTGAGGTATGGTTACTGGCAAGTGAAGCTGGATGAAAGCAGCAGCTTTCTAACCACATTCTGGACACCGTTCGGGAGATACAGATGGTTGTGTATGCCGTTAGGAATTTCCACGGCTCCAGGGGAGTATCAATGCAGACAGGATGAGATAGTTAGTGATCTTCCCGGAGTGGAAGCTATAGTGGGTGATCTACCAGTTTATGGATGCGGAGACACAATGGAAGAAGCCAATGCTGACCACGATCAAAATCTAGTGAGATTGCTGGACAGAGCTCGCTGGATGAACCTGAATCTGAGCAAGAAAAAATTGCAATTAAAGATGCCCCAAAGTCAAGTACAGAGGTCATGTACTGACAGTAAACAGTCTTCACCTAGATCCCGAAAAGGTGAGAGCAGTCACAGTGATGTGATGACCAACAGATGGAAAAGCAGTGCAACGATTTGTTGGATTTGTCAACTATTTAGCAAAATTCTTTCCCAATTTGTCGTTGCAGTGTGAACCATTTCACCAACTCACTGCCAAGGATATGCAGTGGTATTGGAGCACAGAACAAGAAGCAGTATTCACTAAAATCAAGCAACTAGTGACAGCAAGGCCAGTACTGAAATACTGTGATGTAAATGATGAAGTCACCCTGCAGTGTGACACCAGCGAGACAGGACTTGGAGCAACCCTAATGCAGCAAGAACAACTGGTTGCATTTGCATCCAGGGCGTTAACGCAAATGGAACAACACTACACTCAGATCGAGAAAGAGAACCTGGTCATTGTTTTTGCTTGTGATCATTTTCATCAATACTACCTGGAAGAGACAAAGTGACAGTCGAGTGCAACCACAAGCCACTTCAAGCCACTACTATCTGCTCCAAAGCGTCTGCAAACAATGTTACTCCAGTTACAGAGATATCATCTGGATGTGGCAGACAAGCAAGGGAAACAGATGGACATCGCTGACGTGCTGTCGAGAGCAGCACTCCCTATGAAGAAAGTAGAGGATGCTATGACAGAATGTGAAATCTTCCAGATCCAATGTGAAGCTGCATCTCGACATGTTCTGGAAGTCATCAACCCAGCAGAGACGTTGAATCTGACAGACAATCACCTTGCTCAAATCAAGTGAACTACCCAACAAGATCCAACTCTCCAAGTGTTGCAAGAAGGAGTGATGAAAGGATGGCCTGACAGCATCAAGGACATTCCTGTGGTCACAAGAACATATTGGGCATACAGAGATGAATTAACAGCCCAAGATGGCATCTTATACAAAGGAAATAGTGTCATTATCCCTAAAGAGTTGAGAGGAGAGATGCTAAAGCTCATCCATGCAAGCCACCAAGGAATTGAGTCAAGTCTGAGGAAGGCAAGCGAAGGACTGCATCAGCCAGTGCAGTGCGTGTACCGAGTACCAAGTTAAGCAAGCTAAGGAGCCACTGATGACACATGACATCGTAGAGAGACCATGGATGAAGCTGGGAGTAGACCTCTTCACTCTCACAGGAACTGATTATCTTGTCACTGTAGACTACTATTCTGACTACTGGGAGGTAGACCAGCTGACCTCAATAACTACCAGTGAGATTGTAGAATGCCTGAAAGCACACTTTGGTTCTTACAGCATTCCAGACATTGTGATGAGCGACAGTGGCCCTCAGTTCATAAGTGAAGAATTCAGCTGCTTCATAAAGGATTGGGAAATTCAATACCATACATCATCACCACACTATCCCCAGGCCAATGGAAAGGCTGAGGCGGCAGTGAAAATCACCAAAGGCAGAAAGAAATCAAGCAAATCCAGGACAGATGTATACAAGGCAATCCTCGAGTGGAGAAACACACCTACTGAAGGCATGGAAAGTAGTCTGGTCCAAAGACTAATGTCACGCTGCACCCAAACTACTCTTCCAATAGCAAAGAAGCTACTGAAACCACACGTAGTAACAGGCCTGAGTGACAAAATCAGGGTGAAACGGCAGAAAGCCAAAGTTCATTTTGACAAAACTGCCAAACCATTGCCAGAATTGAGCATTGGAGAGTCAGTCAGGGTACAAACCTTCAACACTCTCAACCAGAGTCAACCCAAGTGGTAACTTGGGACCTGCGTAGAGCAGTTGTCACCTCGATCGTATGCGGTGGAAGTGAATGACCAGATATACCGTCACAACCACAGACACATCCGCACAACTGGAGAAGCTGTTCCTTCACTACAGGCGGCCGGTCAGGAAGATGAAAACACACCAACTGCACAGACCACAGACAACCATCAGTCCCAAAGGTCCACAGAACCCCAACAATGGAAACGGAACAACAGTTACCGCAGCAACAAGTGACACGGGAACAACACTCGCCGGAGAAGGAAAATCAGCCAGATGAATAACCAATGACAATGCGCACATGAACCATTAAGAAACCGAAATGATTTAATGATTATGTTTGCAATACATATGCAGAGACTGACAAGAATGACAAACTACTAATGCATGAGAACAGTTGTGGTGCATGGTGGGTAACTTGGGCACTCACAGTTGTCAATGATAATGCAGGCAAATTTTTGTTTGCTTTTTTTGTCTGAAAATGGGATGTTTGGGATAGAAATGCAATACTGTACCAATCTGACTCCTGGCTTGCCATAGCCATGTGACCTTTACCATGAGGCACTCTGACTGGGGGTAGCCGATACAGTCAGTTTCATTAAAGACAGAGTACACACTAGACTGGTGTTCTGTGAGCTTGTAACAGGCTTGTGCCTCTGCATGTGAGCGAGTGTGAGTGAGTGTGAGCGAGTGTGAGTGAGTGTGTGTATGTGTGGGTGGAGGTAACGGACACTTCACCATTTCTGTCACTCACTTTCATCACTGTCTCAAACATGGGAATGAGGACGAACTTGATGAATCCAATCTGAGCCGTGGCTTTTGTCACTTTGTCTCGGTCCATGAACGGGGCAACTGGGAGACCCTCCGACTTCTCCCGATCACTCTGAAACAATCAAATAAAGGACTGACAGGAGAAATGAGCTGAGGGAAAAGATGGAGGGTGAATATGTCAGTGGAGACACGGGGAGGGTCATGAGGCGGGAAACGAGGGGGAAAGCTATGGGGAGAGGGTACAAGGACAGGAGGTATAGGGAGGGGACACACAGAGAGGGTACATGGGGTGTGTATACAGAGGGAGGAGATATGGGGAAGGTAAAGTGGGAGAGGGTATCAGGGGAATGACATGGACGGAGGGTATGGTGAGGGGAGGCAGAGAGAGAGTATGGGGAGAGGGAACAGGGGGAGAGAGGGAACAGGGGGAGAGAGGGAACAGGGGGAGAGAGGGTACAGGGGGAGAGAGGGAACAGGGGGAGAGAGGGTACAGGGGGAGAGAGGGTACAGGGGGAGAGAGGGTACAGGGGGAGAGAGGGAACAGGGGGAGAGAGGGAACAGGGGGAGAGAAGGAACAGGGGGAGAGAAGGAACAGGGGGAGAGAGAACAGGGGGAGAGAGAACAGGGGGGGAGAGAGAACAGGGGGGGAGAGAGTACAGGGGGGGAGAGAGTACAGGGGGGGAGAGGGTACAGGGGGGGGGAGAGGGTACAGGGGGGGGGAGAGGGTACAGGGGGGGGGAGAGGGTACAGGGGGGGGGAGAGGGTACAGGGGGGGGGAGAGGGTACAGGGGGGGAGATTGTACGGGGGGGGAGATTGTACGGGGGGAGAGATTGTACGGGGGGAGAGATTGTACGGGGGGTGAGAGGGAACAGGGGGTGAGAGGGAACAGGGGGTGAGAGGGAACAGGGGGAGAGAGGGAACAGGGGGAGAGAGGGAACAGGGGGAGAGAGGGAACAGGGGGAGAGAGGGAACAGGGGGAGAGAGGGAACAGGGGGAGAGAGGGAACAGGGGGTGAGAGGGAACAGGGGGAGAGAGGGAACAGGGGGAGAGAGGGAACAGGGGGAGAGAGGGAACAGGGGGAGAGAGGGTACAGGGGGAGAGAGGGAACAGGGGGTGAGAGGGAACAGGGGGTGAGAGGGAACAGGGGGAGAGAGGGAACAGGGGGAGAGAGGGTACAGGGGGAGAGAGGGTACAGGGGGAGAGAGGGTACAGGGGGAGAGAGGGAACAGGGGGAGAGAGGGAACAGGGGGAGAGAGGGTACAGGGGGAGAGAGGGTACAGGGGGAGAGAGGGTACAGGGGGAGAGAGGGTACAGGGGGAGAGAGGGTACAGGGGGAGAGGGTACAGGGGGAGAGGGTACAGGGGGAGAGGGTACAGGGGGAGAGGGTACAGGGGGGGAGGGTACAGGGGGGGAGAGGGTACAGGGGGGGAGAGGGTACAGGGGGGGAGAGGGTACAGGGGGGGAGAGGGTACAGGGGGGGAGAGGGTACAGGGGGTGAGATTGTGTGGGGGGGAGAGGGAATTTGGGGTCATTACCTGCATGAAATATTCTTGCAGTAAACAGTCCACCCAGGGTTCTGCCACCTCCATCGGCCTCACTTCATTCGAGATGTCACAGCATTTTATCAGAACCATCTTTAACTGCAGAGACAGAGGAGACTTTAAACAGAGTCAGTAACTCCACCTCCAGAGGGTGAGGGTTCAGTAACTCCGCCTCGAGAGGCTGAGGGCTCAGTAACTCCGCCTCGAGAGGCTGAGGGCTCAGTAACTCCGCCTCGAGGCGCTGAGGGCTCAGTAACTCCGCCTCGAGGCGCTGAGGGCTCAGTAACTCCGCCTCGAGGCGCTGAGGGCTCAGTAACTCCGCCTCGAGGCGCTGTGGGCTCAGTAACTCCGCCTCGAGAGGCTGAGGGCTCAGTAACTCCGCCTCGAGAGGCTGAGGGCTCAGTAACTCCGCCTCGAGAGGCTGAGGGCTCAGTAACTCCGCCTCGAGAGGCTGAGGGCTCAGTAACTCCGCCTCGAGAGGCTGAGGGCTCAGTAACTCCGCCTCGAGAGGGTGAGGGCTCAGTAACTCTGCCTCGAGAGGGTGAGGGCTCAGTAACTCTGCCTCCAGAAGGACTTGGGGGTTATGGCACCACACAAGTGCCAGGCAATGACCATCTCCAACAAGAGAGAATCTAACCATCTCCCCTTGACATTCAACAGCATTACCATCGCTGAATCCCCCACTATTAACATCCTGGGGGTTACCATTGAACAAAAACTTAACTAGATCAGCCATATAAATACCATGGCTACAAGAGCAGGTCAGAGGTGAGGAATCCTGAGGCGAGTAACTCACCTCCTGACTCCCCAAAGCCTGTCCACAATCTACAAGGTACAAGTCAGGAGTGTGATGGAATACTCTCCATTTGCCTGGATGGGTGCAGCTCCAACAACACTCAAGGAGCTCGACACCATCCAGGACAAAGCAGCCCACTTGATTGGCTCCCCATCTACAATCATTCACTCCCTCCACCACCGACGCACAGTGACAGCAGTGTGTACCATCTACAAGATGCACAGAAGGAACGCACCAAAGCTCCTTCGACAGCACCTTCCAAACCCGCAACCTCTACCAACTAGAAGGACAAGGGCAGCAAATACATGGGAACACCACCACCTGCAAGTTCCCCTCCAAGTCTCACACCATCCTGACTTGGAACTATATCACCGTTCCTTCACTGTCACTGGGTCAAATTCCTGGAACTCCCTTCCTAACAGCACTGTGGGTATACCTACCCCACATGGACTGCCACGGTTCAAGAAGGCAGCTCACCACCACCTTCTCAAGGGGATTTTGGGATGGGCAATAAATGCTGGCCTGGCCAGCGACGCCCACATCTCAGGAACAAATTAGAAAACAGACTGTGAGATGGATCATCCGTTTGGCGCTAGCTGAACGTAGTTGTTTTTGCCACTTGTTCTCAGCACTACTGTCATTGAGGATGGGGAATTTCCTGTAGCCTCCTCCAGGCCTCTCCTAGAATGATCAAATGATACAGCACAGGAGGCCAATCAACTAATCATACTATCCAATCAGTCCCTGTCCTCTCCTCTTTCCCCATAACATTGACAAATTTCTCCTTTTCAAGTATTTATCCAATTCCTTTTTGAAAGTTACAATTGATTCTGTTTCCACTGCCCCTTTCAGGCAGTACATTCCAGACCACAGCAAATTCCCATGTCTTCCCGAGTTCATCTGCCAGTACCTTAAATCTGTGTCCTCTGATTACTTTTTTTTATTCTTTCTCGGGATGTGGGCGTTGCTGGCCAGCATTTGTTGCTCATCCCGAATTGCCCCTGAACTGAGTGATTTGCACGGTCATTTCAGAGGCAGTTAAGAGTCAACCACATTGCTGTGGGTCTGGAGTCACATGTAGGCCAGACCAGGTAAGGACAGCAGATTTCCTTCCCTAAAGGACATTAGTGAACCAGACGGGTTTTTACAACAATCAATGATAATTTCATGGCACCAATTACCGAGACGACCTTTCAATTCCAGATTTTTATTAATTAATTGAATTAAAATTAGCCTGGGCCCTTGGATTACTAGTCCAGTGACATTACCACTTCGCCACTGTCTCTGCTTCGCTTGCCTTTGGAAACAGTTTCCCCTTATTTACTTTATCAAAAATCTTGATAATTTTGAACACCTCTATGGAATCTCCTTCTAACCTTCTCTGCTCTAAGGAGAATAATCCCAGCTTCTCCAGTCTCTCCATATTAACTGAAGCCCCTCATCCCTGGGACCGTTCAGGTAAATCTGCCCTGCATCCTCTCCAGGACATGACATTATTCCGAAATTGAACACAATCCTCCAGTTAGGGCTGAGCCAGTGTTTAGAAAGTTTAGACCAACTCTCTTGCTATTTTACTCAATGCCACGTTTAATAAACAGAAGGACCAATGTGCTTTCTGCTATTTAATCGGCTCTGGTAGATACTTACACAGGACAAATCTTCCTCATTGGAGAAATCAAAGTTGTCAACTTTCTGTTTGAAGGAATCAAGGATTTCTCCGTGTCTCGCCATGTCAGTTGCTAGGATCAGATTGATGATTCCCTGCATCAAACAAACAGACACCCAGTCAGCTGAGCATCACTCAAAGGACAGCAGTGTGCGCTCTCTCATTACACTCCTGACAGTGCCAACTCCTGTCTGCAACATCACTCATATTCTTCATGCTTTGACAGTGATCAGGAGCAGGAACCCTGGCTGATTTCCCCCTCTCTCTGTCTAACCCAGGGGTCAATGGACAGTGATCAGGAGCAGGAACCCTGGCCGATTTCCCCTCTCTCTGTCTAACCCAGGGGTCACTGAACTGTGATCAGGAGCAGGAACCCTGGCTGATTTCCCCCTCTCTCTCTCTAACCCAGGGGTCTCTGGACAGAGATCAGGAGCAGGAACCCTGGCTGATTTCCCCCTCTCTCTCCAACCCAGGGGTCACTGGACAGAGATCAGGAGCAGGAACCTTGGCTGAATTCCCCCTCTCACTCTTTAACCCAGGGGTCCCTGGACAGTGATCAGGAGCATGAGCTCTGGCTGATTTCCCCCCTCTCTCTCTAACCCAGGGGTCACTGGACAGTGATCAGGAGCAGGAACTCTGGCTAATTTCCCTTTCTCTGTCTAACCCAGGGGTCAATGGACAGTGATCAGGAGCAGGAACCACGGCTGATTTCCTCTCTCTCTCTCTCTAACCCAGGGTTCACTGGACAGTGATCAGGAGCAGGAACCCTGGCTGACCTCCCCTCTCTCGAACCCAGGGGTCACTGGACAGTGATCAGGAGCAGGAACTCTGGCTGATTTAAAAGGGGTGGGGCAGTTGCATTACTGGTTAAGGAGAATATCACAGCTGCACTGCGGGAGGACACCTCGGAGGGGTCATGCAGCGAGGCAATATGGGTGGAGCTCAGGAATAGGAAGGGTGCAGTCACGATGTTGGGGGTTTACTACAGGCCTCCCAACAGCCTGCGGGAGGTAGAGGAGCAGATATGTAGACAGATTTTGGAAAGATGTAAAGGTAACAGGGTTGTAGTGGTGGGTGATTTTAACTTCCCCAATATTGACTGCGTCTCACTTCGTGCTAGGGGCTTGGATGGGGCAGAATTTGTGAGGAGCATCCAGGAGGGCTTCTTGAAACAGTATGTAGATAGTCCAACTAGGGATGGGGCTGTACTGGACCTGGTATTGGGGAATGAGCCCGGCCAGGTGGTCAAAGTTTCAGTAGGGGTGCATTTCAGGAACAGTGACCATAATTCAGAATGTTTTCAGGTACTTGTGGATAAGGATAAGAGTAGTCCTCGGGTGAAGGTGCTAAATTGGGGGAAGGCTAATTATAACAATATTAGGCAGGAACTGAAGAATTTAGATTGGGGGCGGCTGTTTGAGGGTAAATCAACATCTGACATGTGGGAGTCTTTCAAACGTCAGCTGATTAGAATCCAGGACCAGCATGTTCCTGTGAGGAAGAAAGACAAGTTTGGCAAGTTTCGGGAAGCTTGGATAACATGGGATATTGTGAGCCTAGTCAAAAAGAAAAAGAAAGCATTTGTAAGGGCTGGAAGGCTCGGAACAGACGAATCCCGTGAGGAATATAAAGACAGTAGGAAGGAACTTAAGCAAGGAGTTAGGAGGGCTAAAAGGAGTCATGAAAAGTCATTGGCGAACAGGATTAAGGAGAATCCCAAGTCTTTTTATACATATATAAAGAGCAAGAGGGTAACTAGGGAAAGGGTTGGCCCACTCAAGGACAGAGATGGGAATCTATGCGTGGAGCCAGAGGAAATGGGTGAGGTACTAAATGAACACTTTGCATCAGTATTCACCAAAGAGAAGGACTTGGTGGATGATGAGCCTAGGGAAGGGAGTGTAGATAGTCTCAGTCATCTCATTATCAAAAAGGAGGAGGTGTTGGGTGTCTTGCAAAGCATTAAAGTAGAGAAGTCTCCAGGGCCTGATGGGATCTACCCCAGAATACTGAGGGAGGCAAGGGAGGAAATTGCTGGGGCCTTGACAGAAATCTTTGCATCCTCATTGGCTACAGGTGAGGTCCCAGAGGACTGGAGAATAGCCAATGTTGTTCCTTTGTTTAAGAAGGGTGGCAAGGATAATCCAGGAAATTATAGGCCGGTGAGCCTTACGTCAGTGGTCGGGAAACTATTAGAGAGGATTCTTCGGGACAGGATTTACTCCCATTTGGAAACAAACGAACTTATTAGCGAGAGGCAGCATGGTTTTGTGAAGGGGAGATCGTGTCTCATTAATTTGATTGAGTTTTTTGAGGAAGTGACGAAGATGATTGATGAAGGAAGGGCAGTGGATGTTATCTACATGGACTTTAGTAAAGCCTTTGACAAGGTCCCGCATGGCAGACTGGTACAAAAGGTGAAGTCACACGGGATCAGAGGTGAGCTGGCAAGATGGATACAGAACTGGCTCGGTCATAGAAGACAGAGGGTAGCAGTGGAAGGGTGCTTTTCTGAATGGAGGGATGTGACTAGTGGTGTTCTGCAGGGATCAGTGCTGGGACCTTTGCTGTTTATAGTATATATAAATGATTTGGAGGAAAATGTAGCTAGTCTGATTAGTAAGTTTGCGGACGACACAAAGGTTGGTGGAGTTGCGGATAGTGATGAGGATTGTCAGAGGATACAGCAGGATATAGATCGGTTGGAGACTTGGGCAGAGAAATGGCAGATGGAGTTTAATCTGGACAAATGTGAGGTAATGCATTTTGGAAGATCTAATACAGGTGGGAAGTATACAGTAAATGGCAGAACCCTTAGGAGTATTGACAGGCAGAGAGATCTGGGCGGACAGGTCCACAGGTCACTGAAAGTGGCAACGCAGGTGGATAAGGTAGTCAAGAAGGCATACGGCATGCTTGCCTTCATCGGTCGGGGCATAGAGTATAAAAATAGGCAAGTCATGCTGCAGCTGTACAGAACCTTAGTTAGGCCACACTTGGAATATTGCGTGCAATTCTGGTCGCCACACTACCAGAAGGACATGGAGGCTTTGGAGAGGGTACAGAGGAGGTTTACCAGGATGTTGCCTGGTCTGGAGGGCATTAGCTATGAGGAGAGGTTGGATAAACTGGGATTGTTTTCACTGGAACGACGGAGGTGGAGGGGAGACATGATAGACGTTTACAAAGTTATGAGCGGCATGGACAGAGTGGATAGTCAGAAGCTTTTTCCCAGGGTGGAAGAGTCAGTTACTGGGGGACATAGGTTTAAGGTGCGAGGGGCAAAGTTTAGAGGGGATGTGCGAGGCAAGTTCTTTACACAGAGGGTGGTGAGTGCCTGGAACTTGCTACCGGGGGAGGTGGTGGAAGCAGGTACGATAGCGACGTTTAAGAGGCATCTTGACAAATACCTGAATGGGATGGGAATAGAGGGATACGGTCCCCGGAAGTGCAGAAGGTGTTCGTTTCGGCAGGCATCAAGATCGGCGCAGGCTTGGAGGGCCGAATGGCCTGTTCCTGTGCTGTACTGTTCTTTGTTCTTTGATTTCCCTCTGTCTCTAACCCAGGGGTCACTGTCCAGTGATCAGGAGCAGGAACCCTGGCTGATTTCCCTCTCTCTCTAACCCAGGGGTCACTGGACAGTGATCAGGAGACAGAGTCGTAATAATGGAGGGGTAATTCAATTGACAGGATGTGACTTGTGACATTCCATCATTCAATAATGAGCTTGACTATTTACCATGATCATTAACAAGTTTGATTTGGAGGCTTTGGTGCCCAATGCTCTGATCATGTGCAGACTGGTTCCAGTTGTTTAAATCAATCTGGCAATGAAATGCTGTCTCCCTTGCAACCCCAATGTGGCTACTGGCACCATCAAGCTCTCCATAAATTCCATCTTTTGGTCGGCAACCATCACCAATTCTAAGAACATGGCGTAGCCATTCTAGTCCAGGTACATGGATCATTGAACTGTATTGAACAAGGACAGAAATTCAAAAAGTCTAATGGAATGCTGGTCTTTATATCTCAAGGACTAGAATACACAGGGGGTAGACCTCATGCTTCAGCTACACAAAGCCCTGCTTCGACCACACCTGGGAATTACTGTCAGCAGTTCTGGGCACCACACCTTAGAGAGGATATAATGGCCTTGGAGTGAGTGCAGTGTAGATTTACCAGAATGATACCTGGACTCCAAGGTTAAACTACAAGGAGAGATTACACAGACTAGGGTGTACTCCCTGGAATTCAGAAGGTTAAGGGGTGATTTGATCAAAGTTTTCAAGTGGAGAGTGGCACTGACTGGAGGGTCAGATGGACTCAATGGGCTGAATGGCCTTCAGTGCTATAAAGGACTCGATGACTCAATATTAAGGAGATCAGATAGGATAGATAGAGAGAAACTATTTCTACTGGTTGGGGAGTCTAAGTCTAGGGGGCATAGCTGAACAATTAGAGCCAGACCTTTCCGGAATGAAATTAGGAAACACTTCTACACACAAAGTACATACAAACATGTGAAGTAGGAGCTGGAGCAGGAGCAGGAGCAGGAGCAGGAGCTGGTGCTGGAGCTGGTGCTGGAGTAGTAATTGGAGCAGGAGCTGGAGCAGGAGCAGGAGCTGGAGCAGGAGCTGGAGCAGGAGCAGGCTACTTGGCCTTTCGAGCCTGCTTTCCCATTCAATAAGATCATGGCTGATCTGGTTGTGATCTCAATTCTACTTTCCTGTCTGCCCCCCATAACCCTTGACTCCCTTGTTTATGAAAAATCTCTCCAACTCAGCCTTGAATTTATTCAATGACCCAGTTTCCACTGCTTTCTGGAGAAGAGAATTCCACAGACCAACGACCCTCTGAGAGAAAAAATTTCTCCTCACCCCGTCTTAAAAGGGAGACCCCTAATTTTTAAACTGTCCACCCCCCCAGTCCTAGTCTCCCCCACAAAAAGGAATATTTTCCCAGTATCCACCCTGTCAAGTCCCCTCAGGATCTGATGTGTTTCATAAGATCACCTCTCATTCTTCTAAACTCCAATGGATACTGTATTGATGATTGATCTGGGTTTGATTGTATTAGTCTGTCCATTGATCAGTGTTCACTGTGTTTGATCGCTTAAGCCTATGGGTGGAGCAGAAGAGTATGAAACTGAAACTAAAAAGAGACGGAGCCTGTTCTGAGAAGACATTGTACAGAGATCTTGTAAGTGATGAGATATTTTAAAGTGATGTAAATGAACTGGTTGGTGGTTTGATACAAGTGTGATATCTGCATGAGATACATCAGATATATAAAATCCAGCAACCTGGCGAAAACATAACAGATACAGGCCCAACCTGTTCAACCGTACTTCATAGGGTAAGCCCTTCATCCCAGGAATCATTCCAGTGAACCTTTTCTGAATTGCTTCTAATGCAATTTTATCCTTTAAGTAAGGAAACCAAAACTGTACTCAGTACTCCAGATGTGGTCTCACGAAGGCCCTGTACAGTTGTTGCAAAACTTCCCTACTTTTATATTCCATCCCCCTTGCATTAAACACCAACATTCCATTTACCTTCCTAATCACTTGCTGTACCTGCATACCAACCTTTTGGGATTCATGTACCAGGACACCCAGATCTCTCTGTACCACTGAGTTCTGCAATCTCTCTCCATTTAAATAATATACTGATTTTCTATTCTTCCTGCCAAAGTGGACAAGTTCACATTTTCCCACATTATACTCCATCTGCTAAATTTTTGCCCACTCTCTGAACCTATCTCTATCCCTCTGTAGACTCTTCTCCTCCTCTTGACAACTGACTTTCCTTCCTATCTTGGTGTCATCAGCTAATTTAGCTTCCATACATTCTGTCCCTTCACCCAAGTCATTGATATAAATTGTAAATAATTGAGGCCCCAGCACTGATCCCAGTGGAACTCCACAGCCAGGAATTTGTGTTGGAGTTGGGTCTTCCAACACCAGGCCGAAAAGACAAGGGAAAATCCACCTCTGCCCCGCGGCCCCCCCCAACCCAGAGCATCCCGTTAAAGACAGGGATCCAATTCGAGGGCCGGCAGCTCAGCAGTATTGGCAGCACTACCAGGAGCAGCAGCCATTGCTGGTCCTGCAGAGGCCTTGGACCCAGGACCAGCGCTGGAACCCTGGACCTCAGGTAAGCGAGGCAGGGTTGCTGGAAACTTCCGTCTGGCCTCGGCGAGGGGTGGTGGGGCTATGGCCTCCTCTCGATGTTCTTCTCACCCAGGGGTCACTGGACAGTGATCAGGATCAGGAACCCTCTCTCTCTCCCTCTTTCCCTCTCCCTCTTTCTATCCCAGCCTCTCTCCCTCTCTCCCCCACCCTGACCCCAGCCTCTCCCCTTCACTCTTTCTCACCTGGCGAATCTGCTTGAAGATCTCTGGGTCCATGTTGCTGAATATGTTGCACTCAGGCTGTGAGTAAATCTGGAATGCAATGGCACAATGATGGTTTTCAAGTGGTGAGATGTCATTGTATCGCACAGCGAGTTCAGTGCGAGCATTTATTTGGTAACTGTGTTGAAAGAGAAATGCAAGAATGAGGAATGGCAGTGACTGTTGTTAGTTACCCATTACCCTTCACTGAACACCAGTACTGAGCCTCTGCAAAACTGCCCACTTCACAGGAACAGGAGGAGGCCATTCAGCCCCTCGGGTCTGTTACACAGGAACAGGAGGAGGCCATTCAGCCCCTCGATCCTGTCACACAGGAACAGGAGGAGGCCATTCAGCCCCTCGAGTCTGTTACACAGGAACAGGAGGAGGCCATTGAGCCCCTCGATCCTGTCACACAGGAACAGGAGGAGGCCATTCAGCCCCTCGGGTCTGTTCTGCCATTCAATTAGGTCATTTCTGATCTGTATTATAACTCCATATACCCTCTTGGTTCTGTAACCCTTAATATCCTTCTGCAACAAACATCTAGCAATCTCAATTTGGAATTTTCAGTTGACTCCCCTCCCCAGCATCAGCAGCTTTCTGGGGAGAGAGTTCCAGATTTCCACTCCCACTTTGTCATAGAGTGGTACAGCATAGAAACAGGCCCTTCGGCCCACCGCGTCCATGCCGACCATAATGCCTATCTATACCAATCCCACCTCCCTGCATTAATTCCATATTCCTCTATGCCTTGCTCATTCAAGTACCTGTCCAGATGCCTCTTAAATGTCGCTACTGTTCCTGCCTCCACCTCCTCAGGCAGCTCATTCCAGATACCCACTATTCTTTGTGTGAAAAATTTACCCCTTTGATCCCCTTTAAACCTCCTCTCTCTTTGTGTGACGAAGTGCTTCCTGACATCACCCCTGAACGGCCTGGCTCCAATTTTTAAGGTGCTGCCCCCTTGTTCTGGACCGCCCCCCCCCCCCCCCCCCTCCCACAGCCAGAGGAAATATTTTCTCTCTATCGACCTGATCAAATCCTTTAATCATCTTAAACCCCTTGATTAGATCACCCCTTAATCTTTTACACTTGAGGGAATACAAGCAGAGTCTGTGCAATCCTTCCTCGTCATTTAACCCTTTTAGCCCCAGTATTATTCTGATGAATCTGCATTGATCTCCACAGCCGATAGATTCTTCCTGAGGTTCGGGGCCCAGGACTAAACACCGAATGGGGTCTGACCAGAGATTTCTACACCTGAAGCATCACTTCCTCCCTGTTTGTATTCCAGTCCCCGAGAGACTGGCCACTCAGTATCAATGCTGCCGATTGGAGTGTGCCCAGGATCAGCTGCTGTCAGGAGGGGTGGAGTGGGTGGGTGGGTGAGAGGTTTCCCTTAGTTTAGGGGCTCCCAGCCACCACCCACATCACTGGGGCCACATCAGCTCCCTGCAGCATCAGGAGGCCAGGAATCCGAGGCAATTGGCCCAGTGTGGGAGTAGGTGGATGTTACTGGCCAGTGGGTGTCAGTAATACCTCCCTGAAGGAGAAACAAGAGGAGGCAGGAGGAAGTGGGAGGGGAGGAGAGGAAGAGGTGCAGCAGGAGGGGGGGGAGGAGGGGGCAGGGAGGGGAGGTAAAGAAGTGGGAGGGCAGGAGGTGGGAGCAGGTGGGACTCACGTGTTGTTGTATCCTGGGTGGTCAAGATCGTGACAGACGGCAGCACTCATTAGGATCAGGATATCGAGCTGTGTAAACTTCTCCTGGAACCAACAGACAGTCACATCATTAACTCTTGGATCCTGATAAACAGCCATGCAGCCCCTGATTCCAAATCCCATTCCCAATTCCAATCCTCTGAGCTCCAGGACATCACTGCAGGAGTTCCTCAGGGTAGTGTCCTAGGCCCAACCATTTTCAGCTGCTTCATCAATGACCTTCCTTCAATCATAAGGTCAGAAGTGGGGATGTTCGCTGATGATTGCTCAATGTTCAGCACCTTTCGTGACTTCTCAGATACTGAAGCAGTCCGTGGAGAAATGCAGCAAGACCTGGACAATATCCAGGCTTGGGCTGATAAGTGGCAAGTAACATTCGCGCCACACAAGTGCCAGGCAATGACCATCTCTAACAAGAGAGAATCTAACCATCTCCCCTTGACATTCAACGGCATTACCATCACTGAATCCCCCACTATCAACATCCTAGTGGTTACCATTGACCAGAAACTGAACTGGAGTAGCCGTATAAATACCATGGCTACAAGAGCAGGTCAGAGGCTAGGAATCCTGCAGCGAGTAACTCACCTCCTGACTCCGCAAAGCCTGTCCATCATATACAAGGCACAAGTCAGGAGTGTAATGGAATACTCTCCACTTGCCTGGATGGGTGCAGCTCCAACAACACTCAAGAAGCTCAACATCATCCAGGACAAAGCAGCTCGCTTGATTGGCACACCATCTACAAACATTCACTCCCTCCACCACCGACGCACAGTGGCAGCAGTGTGTACCATCTACAAGATGCACTGCAGCAACTCACCAAGGCTCCTTTGACAGCACCTTCCAAATCCACAACCTCTACCAACTAGAAGGACAAGGGCAGCAAATAAATGGGAACATCACCACCAGCAAGTTCCCCTCCAAGTCACACACCATCCTGACTTAGAATTATAGAATCATAGAAAGTTTAAGGCACAGAAAGAGGCCACTTGACCCATCGTGTCTGTGCCAGCTGAGAAACTATCCACCCATTCTCATCCCACCTTCCAGCATTTGATCCGTAGCCCTGCAGATTACGGCATTTAAGGTGCATATCCAGACTCCTTTGGAATGAGTTGAGGGTTTCTGCCTCAACTATCTTTTCAGAAAGTGAGTTCCAGACCATCAGCACCCTCTGGGTGAAAAAAACCTTTCCTCATCTCCCCTCTAATGTTTCTACCAATCACTTTAAATCTATGCCCCCTCCTCACTGACCTCACTGCTAAGGTGAATAGACGCTTCAACCCCACTCTATCCAGGTCTATCACAATTTTGTACATTTCAATCAGATCTCCCCTCAGCCTTCTCTGTTCCAAGGAGAACAACCCCAGCCTATCCAATCCTCAATGCTGTATTTTCCCAGTCCTGGCAACATCCTCATAAATGTTCTGAAGAAGGGTCACTGACCCGAAACGTTAACTCTGCTTCTCTCTCCACAGATGCTGCCAGACCTGCTGAGTATTTCCAGCATTTCTTGTTTTTATTTCCGATTTCCAGCATCTGCAGTATTTTGCTTTTATCCTGGTAAATCTCCTCTGTACCCTCTCTAATGCAATGACATCCTTTCTGTAATGAGGTGACCAGCATTACACACAGTACTCAAGTTGTGGCCTAACCAATGAGTTATACAGTTCCAGCATAATCTCTCTGCTCTTATATTCTATACCTCAGTTAATTAAGGAAAGATTCCATTTGCCTTCTTAACCATCTTATCGACCTGTCCTGCTACCTTCAGGGATCTGTGGACATTCACTCCAAGGTCCCTCACTTCCTCTACACTTCTCAGTATTTTCCCATTAATCGTGTATTCCTTTGCCTTGTTTGACCTCCCCAAATACATCACCTCACACTTCTCCAGGTTATATTCTATTTGTCACTTTTCTGCCCATCTGACCAGACCATCAATATCTTCCTGCAGCCGACAGCTATCCTCCCAGCTATCTACCACACGGCCAAACTTTGTGTCATCTGTAAACTTCTTGATCATGCCCCCTACATTTACGTCCTAATCGTTAATATACACCACGAAAAGCAGGGGACCCAGTACTGAGCCCTGTGGAATGCCACTGGAAACAACCCTCCAGTCGCTAAAACACCCATCAACAATTACCCTTTGTTTCCTGCCACTGAGTCAATTTTGTATCCACCTTGCTGCATTTCCCTGGATCTCATGGGATTTTGTGTTTTTAACCAGTCCGCCATGTGGGACCTTGTCAAATGCCTTGCTAAAATCCATGTAGACAACATCTACTGCATTACCCTCATCTCTCTTCCCTGTTACTTCTTCAAAAAATTCGATCAAGTTGGTCAAACAAGATCTTCCCTTAACAAATCCATGCTGACTATCCTTGATTAACCTGTGCCTTTCTAAGTGACAGTTTATCCTGTCTCCCAGAATAGATTCCAATAATTTGTCCACTACTGAGGTTAGACTGACTGGCCTGTAATTATTCGGTCTATCCTTCACTCCCTTTTTAAACAGAGGTACAACGTTAGCAATTCTCCAATCCTCCGGCATCACACCTGTATCCAGTGAGGACTGGAAAATGATGGTCAGACCCTCTGCTATTTCCTCTCTTGCTTCTTTTAACAGCCTAGGGTACATTTCATCTGGTCCTGGAGATTTATCAACTTTCAAAGATTTTAATCCCATTAATACTTCCTCTCTCCCGATGTTTATCACATCCAATACTTCACACTCTTCCTCCTTAACTACAATATCTGCATCGTCCCCTTCTTGTTTCAGACTTGGAACTATATCGCCGTTCCTTCACTGTCACTGGGTCAAAATCCTGGAACTCCCTTCTGAACACTGTGGGTGTACCTACCCCACATGGACTTTAGTTTTAGTGATACAGCACTGAAACAGGCCCTTCGGCCCACCAAGCCTGTGCCGACCATCAACCACCCATTTATACTAATCCTACACTAATCCCATATTCCTACCACATCCCCACCTGTCCCTATATTTCCCTCCCACCTACCTATACTAGGGGCAATTTATAATGGCCAATTTACCTATCAACCTGCAAGTCTTTTGGCATGTGGGAGGAAACCGGAGCACCCGGAGAAAACCCACGCAGACACAGGGAGAACTTGCAAACTCCACACAGGCAGTACCCAGAATTGAGTGGTTCAAGAAGGCAGCTCACCACCACCTTCTCAAGGGCAATTAGGGATGGGCAATAAATGCTGATCTAGCCCACGGCGCTCACAGCCCATTGAAAAATTCCTAATTCCATTCCCATTCCCTCCTACACCCCATTTCCTGAGGGGTTATTACTGACCTGCAGACTGCAGAGCTCGATCATGCTGTACATCATCTGGGTCACACAGAAACAGTGTCGAAAGTTGTGGAATGGATTGTTCCGGTAATTCTCCTGAATGCAGAGCTTTCAAAATATGAGACCAGGTTAAACCAGAATCACAGGAAAGAACCCAGCTCCCGATAGTGCCTGTGTACCAGATCCTGTATGTCGATAGTTCCCCATGCAACAGCTAATGCAGCACCTGCTCAGTACTGACCCTCCGACAGTGCAGCACTCCCTCAGTACTGACCCTCCCACAGTGCAGCACTCCCTCAGTACTGACCCTCCGACAGTGCAGCACTCCCTCAGTACTGACCCTCCGACAGTGCAGCGCCTCCTCAGTACTGACCCTCCCACAGTGCAGCACTCCCTCAGTACTGACCCTCCCACAGTGCAGCACTCCCTCAGTACTGACCCTCCCACAGTGCAGCACTCCCTCAGTACTGACCCTCCCACAGTGCAGCACTCCCTCAGTACTGACCCTCCCACAGTGCAGCACTCCTTCAGTACTGACCCTCCGACAGTGCAGCACTCCCTCAGTACTGACCCTCCCACAGTGCAGCACTCCTTCAGTACTGACCCTCCGACAGTGCAGCACTCCCTCAGTACTGACCCTCCCACAGTGCAGCACTCCCGCAGTACTGACCCTCCCACAGTGCAGCACTCCCGCAGTACTGACCCTCCCACAGTGCAGCACTCCCTCAGTACTGACCCTCCCACAGTGCAGCACTCCCTCAGTACTGACCCTCCCACAGTGCAGCACTCCCTCAGTACTGACCCTCCGACAGTGCAGCACTCCCTCAGTACTGACCCTCCCACAGTGCAGCACTCCTTCAGTACTGACCCTCCCACAGTGCAGCACTCCCTCAGTACTGACCCTCCCACAGTGCAGCACTCCTTCAGTACTGACCCTCCGACAGTGCAGCACTCCCTCAGTACTGACCCTCCCACAGTGCAGCACTCCCGCAGTACTGACCCTCCCACAGTGCAGCACTCCCTCAGTACTGACCCTCCCACAGTGCAGCACTCCCTCAGTACTGACCCTCCCACAGTGCAGCACTCCCTCAGTACTGACCCTCCGACAGTGCAGCACTCCCTCAGTACTGACCCTCCCACAGTGCAGCACTCCTTCAGTACTGACCCTCCCACAGTGCAGCACTCCCTCAGTACTGACCCTCCCACAGTGCAGCACTCCCTCAGTACTGACCCTCCCACAGTGCAGCACTCCCTCAGTACTGACCCTCCCACAGTGCAGCACTCCCGCAGTACTGACCCTCCCACAGTGCAGCACTCCCTCAGTACTGACCCTCCCACAGTGCAGCACTCCTTCAGTACTGACCCTCCCACAGTGCAGCACTCCCTCAGTACTGACCCTCCCACAGTGCAGCACTCCCTCAGTACTGACCCTCCCACAGTGCAGCACTCCCTCAGTACTGACCCTCCCACAGTGCAGCACTCCCGCAGTACTGACCCTCCCACAGTGCAGCACTCCCGCAGTACTGACCCTCCCACAGTGCAGCACTCCCGCAGTACTGACCCTCCCACAGTGCAGCACTCCCGCAGTACTGACCCTCCGACAGTGCAGCACTCCCGCAGTACTGACCCTCCGACAGTGCAGCACTCCCTCAGTACTGACCCTCCGACAGTGCAGCACTCCCTCAGTACTGACCCTCCGACATTGCGGCACTCCCTCAGTACTGACCCTCCGACATTGCGGCACTCCCTCAGTACTGACCCTCCAACAGTGCAGCACTCCCTCAGTACTGACCCTCCGACAGTGCAGCGCCTCCTCAGTACTGACCCTCCCACAGTGCAGCACTCCCTCAGTACTGACCCTCCCACAGTGCAGCGCCTCCTCAGTACTGACCCTCCCACAGTGCAGCACTCCCGCAGTACTGACCCTCCCACAGTGCGGCACTCCCTCAGTACTGACCCTCCGACGTTGCGGCACTCCCTCAGTACTGACCCTCCGACATTGCGGCACTCCCTCAGTACTGACCCTCCGACAGTGCAGCGCCCCCTCATTACTGACTCACTCTTTTTTTCCCGTCCCCACCACCATCTTCGCTTTTCCCATTCCCCCTCTCTGACTCTCCATGTCCCCCTTTCCCACTCTCTGTCTCCTGACACTGGGACCGCTTTGTGATACGGCTGCTTGATCCTTACCAACCACCTTTTCATCGTGATGGGGTTGATGTTGAAATCTCTGATCAGTCCCAGGCTGTGGTACATGTGCTCCAAACAGCTGAGCATCTGCAGAGCAGAGAAGCAATGTCATTCTGTGGGCCTCACTGAGCAGAGACACTGGGCGGGGGAATGGGGATGGGGTCTGGGTGGGAGCAGGGAGGGGGTCTGGGTGGGGGAGCCGGGAGGGTGTTTGGGTGGGGTCTGGCTGGGGTCTCGGGGTGTGGGGGGGTGGTTCTGCGGGGGGGGGGGTAGGGCAGTGAGGGGGGTCTGTGGAGGGTTGGGGGGGTCTGGGGGTTTTGGGGGGGTCGGGTGGGGTGAGGGGGGGGGTGAGGGGGGGCCTGCTCTGCTGGACACATGACGCTGCTTGTGGATTCAATGTGATTTTGTTTTACAATATTTAACTTTTATTCATTTCTGTTGAACATTCCGGGTAAAGCAGGAAATTCCTCTTCTGTTAATCCTGGTTTATTTGTCGGATAAACTCGGGTCTATTTATTCTGATCATATTTGATCAGGTCTTTGAAGAAATGTTGTTTTAATTGTGAAAATTTATTGTTTCCGTTTGCTGATATTAATTAATTAACAGTCTGTGAGAAATGAAGGATTCTCTGATCAAACTGTTCACAAAAACAGAGGAAGTTTTTTATTAATTAATGATGCAGCAACACAAGGAAACCCTGGAAGGGACAGAAAATCTTTCAGCTCCGTCAAGAGTCCGAGGGTCAGGAAAGATTCTCTCGAATGGCCTGGGGAATGGAGCAGAGAGACTGTTATTGAAAAACTGAAAGTCAACGTCAGCCTTTTCCCCGTGAAAACAACGTTCACTGAATGAGCTGTGAT